>NW_010554163.1:0-15508 GCF_000687285.1 Phaethon lepturus | reverse complement strand
CGGTTCTCGCTGGCAGTTCAAAAATGCTTCCATGGGGTCATGGGGTGTTTGTTTCAGATTCAGAGATGTCGCTTGTCACCAACTCAGACTCTCGGTCTTTCAGTAAAACTATACTGTAGAAGAACAGAAAAGAACTTGATTTTTTTGGTGTTCTTTCCAAGCAGCTCCAAGACCCTGAGAAAGAGCTCTCAGGATGCCAGAGCCAGCGAAGTCCACCTCTGCCCCCAAAAAGGGCTCCAAGAAAGCCGTGACGAAGACCCAGAAGAAGGGCGATAAAAAGCGACACAAGAGCAGGAAAGAAAGCTACTCCATCTATGTCTACAAGGTGCTGAAGCAGGTCCACCCCGACACCGGCATCTCCTCCAAGGCTATGGGCATCATGAACTCCTTCGTCAACGACATCTTCGAGCGCATCGCTGGAGAAGCCTCCCGCCTGGCCCATTACAACAAGCGCTCCACCATCACCTCCCGGGAGATTCAGACGGCCGTGCGCCTGCTGCTCCCGGGAGAGCTGGCCAAGCACGCTGTCTCAGAGGGCACCAAGGCCGTCACCAAGTACACAAGCTCCAAGTAGCTGGACGCCACCTCTCCAATGGGACCAGCAAGCACCGGATCCTCCGCGCAAGCACAGATAGGCAGCCACGATCTGGATAAACGTCACAGCTATTATCCACAGCAATTTACAGCCTTAGGAAGGGCGTGAGAAGCTGTCTGGTGGAAGAGGAGACGGTGATCTGGATGTCGGCTGATTTTCATAGTCTGTTTGGGACATGCAACAGGTTCTGTGGGGCTGGTGGAGGAGGCCTCTGCTTTCACATCTCATCCGAAGGACTGACCGACTGCAGTATATCCAAACTCTCCTCTGTGCTTGGCAAACATGCATGTTTGGTGCTGGTGGGGGAGACTGGCAGTGGCAACACAGAGACGCCGTCTCTGAAGTCTTCCTGTTTGGCTGCTTTCTCAGAGTCATCCGAGATGGGCACCAAGGAGTCAGCACTGGTATCCTCTCTCTCGTAGCCCATATCCGTCCTGGTGTACAGCGGCAGAGCCCACCCCATGCCAGCAGAAGTGGCATCGACAGCTACCAGGCACGGGCTGTAGAATAAAATCCATATTGATTCAATAGCTGTCTGTGCTTGACAGCCTATTTTAAAGAGCAAGCCTGGCAGGCAGGCAGGTGCCCAGGATGATACCAAGTGCTGTTCCTCCTTGTCGCTCCCAGTGGGTGACCCATCGAGCAGACTGAGGGTGCCAGTGCCGGAGCTGCCCACTGCCTCCTACCTTGTGCCAAGGTGGACAGACAGACAAGGGGGGATGTCGGGGCTGGGTTGCTACCTTCCCCAGCTGCTGCTCTGCCTGCTTTAGGACTTGCTTTGGCATGCAAGACGTTGCTAATTCTTGCTGCTTTTCAGAGACTTTTCCTGCCTCGACGCTACCTGTGCGCTCCCTTCCACCGTAAGCGTGGGTGAGACGGGGTGGTGCCCCAGGGGTTCCCCTCTCCTGCAAGTGCTGGGGTGGTGCAGGACAAACAGCACGGAGGTGTCGGGAGGGGACTGAGGATTTGGGAAGGCATCCGGAGCAGGAGGAGAGGTGGTTAGCACAGTCCGTGGGAGAGGCAGGCCTCCCGCAGAGATCGCTGCAGGCAGCTTACCTGGCACTGCCTTTCCTGCTTTATTGACCAGTCAGAAAGCAAAAGCAAAAGCTGGGTAGATATATAAGGATACTTGCCTGCATACCAGTGATATTTTAAAGATTAAATAATTTTAAAATAATTCATACACTCCCCACGTCTTCTCGAAGTCCACAGTAAGGTGAGCAATAATAAAATCCCGATAAAAGCCATAGAAATTAGTGGAGGAACATCTTGGTTACAGGTTTATCTTGCCCAAACTGCTGGATAGCAGAAGAGCATGTAGAGCATGTGTAGAACTGGTGTGAAGTTAAAGCTTCCTACTCAAAACACAAAATTAGCCAACATTTAAAAAAATACCAAAATTTCTGGTAGGCAGTAGCTCTCAGATAAAAAATATTCATGTCTAGAATAACAACTGCTTTTTGCAGCTTATTTTGTAAACAAAAAGGGCAGCAAAGGCACACGATCCAGAACTAAGTGCAGGTTCTCCCCAGACTGAAAGACCTTGCTTTTAATTGAAAGGTAAATTCATACCCCAAAATAGCAACCTTTCAGTTCATCTCTCGCTTTCCCCTACATTTATCTGTCTTTTTTTCTTTACACTTTGAGAATGATGGGGACCTTTGACGAATTTATGTTGCTTTTGGAGCTACAGGACACTGCAGCTCCAGAACATTCCATTATTTCTTGTTTTTATAACAGTGGTGCAGTCATTTTCCAGTTGGTCTGAGGAATGGACTGCGTAGACCTACTCAACCAAGAGCACCTCAGGAACCCAAGAGCACCGTGGGGTCCCACATGGTCTCTGTACAAGGTGACGGTCAAGTTGCTTATGGGCTGCTCCCATCCCCCTGCTGCAGCCCCAAAAAGGGGCTTTCCTCCCATGCTTTGCTCAGTAAAAGCACACAGCCACGTTTCATACCATGATGCCAGCAGGATTCCCTAGTGATATCTGTCAGAAAGAGCAAAAGCCGGATCCCCAGGTGTCAGCACCCACAGTGAGCAGCTCCCAGCAGCGGTACCTGTACTCACTAGCATGGATAACCTGGACCACTTGGGCAGGACACTTTGCAGGTGACGGCTTAGCACTTCCTTTTGTTTTCCAATCAAATAGTCAAAGTCAGACACCAAAAATGAAAATGTACCTGCAGTGGGTACCGTCATCAGCCCATCTCCCACCAGAAATCAGACAGCAGATGATGCAGAAGCGGAATACAGGGAGTGAAGGGCTGGCTGGCAGGGCTGGAGCTTTCTCCTCCCAACCCTATGAGCTGCAGGTCAGAATTCATCCCCTCAGGGAGTCCTCCTGAATGTAGGAAATCAAACTGGAATAAATCTGCTCCAGTTCTAGTGGTGTGTGTGAGCCAGGACACACATCTCCCAGGACTACCCAGCATGGCCTCTAAATTCTCACTCTTCAGCAGAGCAGAGTCTTGCTCCAGTCTCTGCAGGCTGCAAGAAGTCAGGAAAGCAAAATGAGACGTTGTCCCTGCAGGGTCTCCTGGGCAGCTCAGGGAGCTGGGGACAAGGCTGGGCCCTCGGAAGAGAGCTGCTGGCCCCGTACACATACTCACAGTATTGGTCTTGGTTTTCTTCTGCCGCTGTTGCCACTCTCCATTTTTGGAGATTGTTTCAGAGAGAGGAGAAATGGCAACTTAAGGCTATAAAGATGCTTGAAGGCTTAAAGAGGTTTTTATATTGTCTAAAGCCGCGTGACTGAGACTAGTCATGTCCATCCATTTATAGTTCAGGCTGTCGTTTCACACATCATTTGCTTGTCACTCTCCCATTGTGTCACTTTTTTACTTCCCCCTGACAATGTTGAGCACAGGATTGAGGAACTGATTCGGGTTAAAATGAACCCTTTTTTTTTTATTTTTCTTTTCTTGCAATCTTAATTTTAACCCAGTTCTGGTAGCTGCTTTGATCTGTTCATACAGACACTTGTGCCAGCCAAGGAAACGGCTGATCCAGGAAAGGCAAGACTGGCATGAGCTAGGACTGCTGCAGGAAGCAGTTGGGAAATTAATGGCCTTCTTGTCAAAGGAGAAATAAAGAAAGGAAATCTGTGTCTTCTACAATAGTCCAGTTAGCAGAAAAGACATGGCTTTTAACTACACCGCTATGGGTGTTAACCTTGCAGTGTCCCACAAGCTGTTTCTCTGACAGTCGGAGAATCAGACACATCCCATTTCTGCAGATCCCAAAGGACTCAAGTGTTACGCAAGGGAAAGGGAGCAGACTGGAAAAGGGACTCTGCTCCGGCCCTTCCTGCAGCTGCCTGCTACTGTGTAGGTGCACGCTTACAGCAGTTTAACAGGAATTATTTTGACTGTGATGAGCTAGGACTGAGCCTTAAAAGTAGACGCAAAAGAAAAGGGACTAAAAGTTCAAGCTTTGATTGTCCACGCAGTCAAATGAGGTTTGGCATATTCCACAGTTCCCTGGTCAGAGGATTTGCTGCAGAAAAGGGGTTCTGCACTTCAGGACCTGTGCTTTTAAAAAATAGGTATTTTCAGCTCTGGAATTGATAAAACACTTTAAAAAGTAAGATAATATACTGAGCCCCATTGTCCCTACTTGATTCCTACTGCAATCCCATCTCTGGGACATTCTTGTGTTTTGCCAATTAAAAAAAAATCAACAACTGCAGTCTTGAAGTTGGAAAAGGAAGCTGAAAAAGCGTAACACAGCCTTGACATTAACCTCATAGTAACCCCATGGAGGTCACTGCACTGAGTTACTTGTTTCCATGTACAGTTTAAGAGATAAAATTAGCTGCTATAGATCTATTCCTGATTTTTTTACCCTGCTTCCCTAGAAGGGCTTAAAGTCCACCCACCCTTCATGGCAGACCTCAACCTACAGAAGAACCGAGTGGCCATCTGCACAGGGGTTTGCTCCTGCTCAGGACAGACAGGTCTTTAATCAAGCACAGGGAAAACGAGTAAAAACAAGTGTGGAGGATGAGTGCCTGTCCTGGACACTGCTGCGTGTACTAGGAAGGGATGCTTGGGCTGAAACCACTAGCCCTGCCCAGAGGAGCCATGGGCTGTGTGCCCTTCTGCCCTAGTGATAGGCAGCTATGTGGAGGTAGCCCCAAGTCCTGGCCACCCCTGGAGTCAAGCTTGGCATGGCCTCTGCACAGCCCTGAGCATTTGTCTCATCATAGCATTTCCTGAACAGTTTACATCCAGACCAAATTGTTTACAGGGAAAGGAAGAATGTGAACTAAATCATAAAATCACTTGCTGCCAGAATTTCAAGAGCTCCCCAGGCCCAGCACCTGGGGAGCAATCTCTTGTGCTTACTCTCCATGCATGGTATCTTGTGGGCTTATGTACGTAGAGTTTTTCTGACAGTAGGTGTTACATCAAGTATGATCTATGTTATATTACTGCTGTTTTATGACTTATCTTACTGGCTAATTACCTGTTTTCTGTTAAATGTATAAATAAAATATAAATGCCAACCTGTTGAAAGTCAGGTGAGACCCAGCTGTCAGGATGTCTTTGCTTCTGCTGTGTCACCAGGGCCCCCCCAAGCCCTGCATTTCTCTTTCTCCATCATATTTCCCTCTGACCCGGGGTGAGAGCCGCCATCCTTCCAGCAGAGACGGAGCCTGGCTGGTCCTGGTCAGTCAAAAACCAGAGCAGCCCCACCACTGAGGGGATGTCATGGGCTGCAGCCCTGAGTCCTCACGGGGTGTCATTCACCCCAAACATAGGCACAGCATGAGCATCTGTGTGTTTTCAAGCCCTTCCAGTGAGCTTGCCCTGGGCAGAGCCGAGCTTGCAACCTGCAAGCCTTGCCTCACTCCTGCTTGGGGTGCGCTCTGCCTGGCACTTGTCCTTTAACCCCCAACGGGCAGCACTTCTGGCTTGCACAGACTGAGCATTGTGAGATTCTGTGGTTGGAAAAGTGTTTTATACACATTCAGAATTACCGTTTATCTAAATTAACGATTGCTGCCACTAGAAACATCTTTCCTTGTACTATGAGAAGTCTATAGGCAACAAAAGCATGGAATAAGATGTAGCATCTGAAAACCCCAGAAAGAAAAAGGTCTTCCTTTTAAAGAATGATTGGGAAATACACCCAAGTGAAACACTTACCTCCTGGACATCAGCATCACAATGCACTCATTGGAGTGGGAAATGCATGTGTGGTACTAGACACCGTGTGCTGGAGAAACAAGCTAAGACTTCAGGTATGGCATATAACAGAAATCGGAGCTAAAAAGACTTAAACTCTCTCTAAAGGCAGACTCATCAGCTTAACATAATTGTGGAAAAGCATTATTTGGAGAAAAAAAACTTACAACTAACTGATCTGAAGTCTTTCTTTTCAAAGAAATAAATCGTGCTACTTCTAATGCTGATTTCCATTTTGATACCCCTCTGCAGAGCAGCACCCACAATGCACTTTCATAACAGAGCTGACACCTGAGCCTCAGGACCCAAATCAGGTTACAAAAGGTAGAGCATAAGCTATGGTCATGCTCCTTCAGGATGCTGGGAGATAACTAATTTTTTTTTTTAGTTATTCAGTTATTATTTAATTATTATTGACTGGTTATTCAAAGACCGTTAGTTGGACTTGGGTGCCACATGACTGAGGCTCTTGGTAGAACCAGATAAAAGAACTCAGGAGCATCAAAAGAAACTATAAGAGAATGAGTTTAAAATAAGTGAAGAGGAGCAGCACTTCATGCAATGAGCTTGAAGCACCTATTGAGTCCTTTGACAACGGATGTTGGAGATTACAGTTTGTTCAAAGAACAAATAAATGGAATAGAAATCACTTGAGAGTTGCTAAACACATAGAAAATATGTTGAAAATTATTAGAGGCTGGGAGAATAGGGGGAGGATGTTATTATATGTGTCTGCCCTATTCCTGCAGTCTTCCTTGCCTGTTCTCTCAGAGCTGCTGCTGAAAACAAGATTTTGGGCTGGATGCACCGAAGGGCTGATCTGGGTTGTCTGCGTAGTTTCATGTAATGTCTGCCTTGTACTTACCCATGAATTGTGGAGAGTTTCAGAAGAAAGCATAAAAGAAAGCTTTTTATCTTCCCTTCCTACGTGGCCCCTGCACTTGCCTTGATGGTTATGTAGATTGTGTTAGCTTGGCTTACATGAAAGATGTAAGACATGTTTTGTTTCTAAAATAGTTAGAGTTAATAAACACAGATGGTGTGAGAAAGGGAGAGGAATGGAGCTTCTGCTTTCTCATATAAAGGAAATCTGTTCTGAAAAACATTTCTCATTTTCTCCCTTGAAGCAGCTGATTTAAAAAAAAATTACACAATTTCGTGCCTTTTAATGTCCATAATGCTAATTCCCCCCACAAAAAAATGTCTTACAGAATTTCTTACAGAATTCATTCAGAAAAAAAATTCTTACAGATTTAACTGACTTCTAAAGACAGAAGATTGTAATAGTAATAGAAATGGGAAGATGGGGATGAATGGGGAAGGAATGGCCGTGGCTGGGTGTGAGGCACCGGCAGGGATCAAAGGCAGGAGACTCCAAGTGAATGCTGTAAGAGTGGCAGGTGCTGATGGGACCTCAGTGAGGAGCCCACTAAGATGCCATCACACACACAGTTTGCAGCTGCTCAGGATGTGGTCAAGAAACAAAGGGCAGGGAGTAAATGCTGGTAACTCCCAGAGGTGGAGCAGGATGGACAGTGTAGTTCCTGCCAGCAACTAAAGGGTACAAAAGGCACATCCAGAGCCAGCACACAGTCACCAATCTAAGGGGAACACAGGAAGTTTGATGAGGACACAATGATACCATCCCTCACTCTCAAAGTCACCACGAAGATGGACACACACATCCTGGTGTCTGCATGCTGGTCAGGCGGCTTGGATACACCCATCTCGTGAGTATGTGGGTACGAGAGTTATGAAGGTAAGCGAGTCACATCAGTACTGCTTTAAAATAAATTCACCTGCCAATAAGGTGATAAAGTCATCCTGTTATGGGGACTTGCATCGAGCTACGTTGTGGCTGCCCATCAATTCTTCACGTACATCCAGCCTTGAGGCAGGAAGAGTATCCCATCCTCTGTGCACCTGTCCGATTTATTGCCCATTGAACCTCCTCCTGTGCAGGTGTGGGAGACCTTTCTTTATACAAAGTACATCCGTATTTGCCAACACTGGAAAAAGTTTCCAGCATAACTTTTTAAGGAGAGGCTTCTGACCAAACCTGCCCCGTGGGCTAGGACACGTCCTGGTGAATACCAGGCTGCGCCTGAAAAATACGGCTACAGACAGGAGAGCCATGAGCGCTGTCGATATAAGCACTCAGTCTCCCCTCTTCACCTGAGACTGTCTGGGAAGATGAACAAAAGGAGGGAACGTAAGTGAACCACATCCAATTTCAGTAAAGTGAAGGAAATGTGAGGCTGCTATTTCCATTTACCATCTTCTTTTTGTAGGCTTTTGGTTTCTTTGGAGTGCTGCAATATTCGAAGGTTCCCAGGAAGCCTGGTCTTGTGGGCACTGATGGAAACAGGCTATTGAAGTGCTCCCTCTCAATCAAACCTGCCCTTGCAGGAAGCTTTCTGTGGCATGGCTCCGTTCTAGCAAAGTGGGAAGCCTGTGACAGCAGGGGCTGCTGGTGGATGGTTGCTTTCATTGAGAGGTTACTTTGCTGGGATGAGTGTCCCACAGCTACTTCCTCCTCTCGTCAAGGTAATAAAAAGCCAGGTCCATGTGCTGGCTGGAGATGCAGCATCCTCCCCGCTCTTCTCACAAACTCCCTGCAGCGTCATGTCTGTACGGTCGCATCTGCGTGAACTCACGTTAAACCCACACTGCTCCCGTACTGACTTGCACTCTGGCCTGAACTACGGCTTTAAGTGGAAGTCTCAGTGGGAGAGCAATATAAGAAAATCCAAATTTACCCCCCCACCCCTTTTGTAGCTGGCGTTATGGCGGGAGAATGCAGACACTGCTCGCAGCAGCTGATGCTGGCTAACTAAGGCTGGCTCCGTGGGGTCCACCAGCAGCCCCAGGCCACTTAGCAGGGGAGAGCCAGAGCTCTTTTTAGCCCGGATGATTCAGCACAAAAAAGCCTTTATAGCTCAGCAGCAGGCATCTCGCGCCTCTTCCCATCACGCCTCTTCTCGAGTTTTAAATGCGAGGGGACAAAAGTCCTTACGAACCTCTGATTCTGTCAATTCCCTGAACATATGCCCGTAATGCTGTTTTTGGCATTTAAGTATCTTTAAATGGAAAAGATAGAGCTCTTAGGAATCACGGGACACCGCATGCACCACCTCTCTTTCAGAGACAGCATCTTCCCTGGCAATAGCTAATCACCACTTGTGATGGTTTGATTTTGTGGGGCAGGATACTGAGTAACATGGAACAGCAGCTTCAGTGTCGTCTTCTTCAGAAGAAAGTCTGATGCAGGCAGCTGCGTGCCATGAAGGATGAACAGGAGGTCCTCCATGCCACAGGGTATCACAGCAACCAAGAGCCCAACCATATTTTAAAGGGATTAGAAGCGCCTAAATGGCAAGAAAAATTTTAATAACAAAAGGCTGAATAGATGCAAGTTTGCAAGCAACAGGAGCTCTCCGCTTTACAGCTAAGTTACACTAGTTACAAAGGAACAGCAGGAAGAAACCTTCTCCCACCCTGCCAGCTGCAGTGGGGCTTGCAGCATCCTCAGAAACAACCCATGCCTGCTGCCTCTGCTCGCTAGAGGCAGAACAGAAATTCATGCCCTAAGTGCCCCATTCCCATGAATGAATAGTCAGTTCAGACTGTTCAGAAAGGAATACTCAATTTTTGGAAGTTTCCCTTTTTTTGTTTTTGTTTCTAATTTACCATTTGGATCACATTTTTCATGTTTTCTTCAGAAACCCAGGGCTTAGCCTGGCTGTGGATAACCTTAACACCCAGCTACACACTTGCCAAGGCCTGAGCGGGCAACAGCTCTGGAAGTGACCTGGAAAAATGTGAAGGCAACCTAAATACCTGTGGTTTTGCTTCTGGGCACAAAGATGCCAAAGCGTCTGTGCCTGTACAAGGCTGAACAACTTTGTACTGATACTTAAGCCTGATGTTGTTCCAGTTTCTCTCCAGCAAGCTGTTTTAGGAGAAGCAAGAGCACTGACCCACGGCTCACAATCCTATAGCTCTGAAAACAAAAATCCCTGATTTCTTTCCTTCCTCTGTTTGGATGAGTGGGAAAGGGGACTTGAAACAAGGCCACCAGCTATTAGGAGGAGCACAGGAATTGCGGGCTGTAGCCACCTGCTTCCCAGTTCACATCCCCTGGCCCTGCAATTTCTCCTATTCCTAACCTGGGGCATGCCTTTCTACCCCTGCTGCTGAGGTTGTGCAGCTATTTGGGGAAAAAAAATCAGAGAAAATACATGAAGGAAGAAGCAAGCATTTCTGAAGTAAGGAATAATAGGTCAGTACCCTAAAAACTGCTTGCCGTTGTCTCTTAAATGCTTAATGAAAAAGGTGACAGTGACTTGGAGCAGGAGTACATTCCGCAGCAAGCGCCATCTTGTCCAGGCTCGGTATGAGGTGCACTTCACTTTTTATATTTTTGGACAAAGGGTTAATTTAGGAGGGGGACAAGGGTGAGGACTTCTTGGAAATTATGCACAACAGATATCCCACACATCTCTAACACAGCTAAGCGCCTGCACAGGGGTGGAAATCCAGCCTCCGCTTCTCATTCTAGATTCAAAACAGAAGTCGTCTTCTTGGCTGGGTCTGGAGATCCGAGCACTAGTTCTAGTATCATCTGTTGTTGTTGTTGTTATCAACCTTCATAAAAAGTCTTTTACCTGTCCCTGAAGGGAGCTCAGCAGTGAAACCCTTGGTATTATTTTAGCACTGAGAATAGTGTCATCTCCATATCTTGGTTATGTAGCGTTCCTGCACTTGTCAGATTGAAGACCCAGAAGATATAGAAGCAGTATCAGACAGTCTTCTTGGTCCCCTAGAGTCAGCTGGGTATAAGGTTTTACCAAGTATTATAAAAGATTTATTGGAAGACATGTGGTTGAGCTGACATCTCTGATCACTTGTGGGATTTCATGGCGCAGCACATGTCAGGTTGTGTTTCGCTGTGCAGGGCTGCTCTTCTCCCATACTGGCATCTCCCTGGCTCTGCCACTGAGCACTCACAGTCGAGACTTAAGATGTGGATGTGTATTGCCTAAACCACAACAACTGCTCTATCCTGTGATTCTTGCTAGAAGCCCAGTTGCTGTGCTCAGAAAGCTCCAGTATGAGACCCTATTTAGATTCTCAGGTTATAACTAAATGAGATTTCACTAAGAATTGAACTTACTTTTAGCAAGGTGGAAAACGTCCTTTTTCATCTTCTGAAGCTCAGCCCTGTCCTTTGAGCCAGCCAGCTAGGACATCTCCACCAGGGTGCTGAGTCACACAAGCTAAGATGGTAGCACCTTGTCCTTACAGAAATGGGCGTGATATCATCTGGGTTTTGAACCCGGAGCTGAAACGCCGCCCGTGCCATACTGACAAGCTGAGTCACCGAGACGGCCACAGGGAGGGAGGCCTTGGGCACAGCAGATACATTCACCTGCAATCCAGTCCGAAGCCCCAACCCTGAAGGACGACACACACACAGCTCCTTCCAGCAGCTCCTGTATGAGCTGGCTTAAACCTGCTGCTGACAGATATTTTCATTCTTGTAGATAAAGATAAGCTGTGAATATGGCAGAGCAGTGTTTGGTATAAATCAGTTCATTGAAACTCAGCCAACTTGTGTCAGGGCTGAAATAAAACTGAAAAGAGTAAGTCACCCATCCCAATTATTTTATTTTTATTTCAGCAGTGCTAAAATAATTCAAATGGGAGCAGGTCTTGACAGCAAAGAAAACGGCTTGTGTGCCAGAGAGCCTGCTCACAGGCTCCGGGACAGGCTGGCAGGACGGCAAGGGCACGGCGAGGCAGATGCGCCGAGGGACCCTGCCAGGCACAGGGGAGCGGGAGGCGAGCGCCCGTCCCCGGCTCCGCTGCCCTGCCCTGCCTCTTACCCACAGGTGGCAACCTGCTCGGTCTTCGGCGGGCCCCAGCCGTGCCCCGCGGATGAGGTACAGCCCGCACGTGCACCGGGCTCGTGGTGCGAGGCTGCTGCGACACCCGTGTGTGCAGACATCTGTAGGCGACTTTGGACAGTGGACGTTTATGCCCGGTGCGTTGGACTGCTAGGCGTAGAAAATGGCTGTTTTCTAGGCAAAACTAGCCCCGTAGGATGTTGTCCGTGACCTCTACTCCCATATTTCTCGGTCTGCTGCCGCAGCAGGCCGTAGGCAGGACCCAGCAGGCCCCCCAGGGGGGTGGCGGAGGGTTCAGTTCACCACTAAAGCCAGCGGGATCGTGGGGCTAAACCCGGCCACCTCGAGCTTAGACTTTACAGATGCTCCTCTCTGAGCAGTGTCGATCCCAGCATGATGAATAAGTTTTCAGAGAGGACCCCAGTGACTTCCTCCATTTTGTTTTCTGCAAGTCTCTAATTGTTTCCAGACACGTGCACGGCATCCCTTTGTTGCCGACTGCTCAGTCAACATAAAACCACAATGCCAACATCTGCTTATATCTTACCTTGTCCCCCACAGCTTTCCAGCTTCTCCAGCCAAGTGCCGGCCTCGTCAGGTCTCTGTCAGGCTCAAAATCCTTTCTGCAAAGTTTCCTCAAGCCTCCCCCTCTTTCTTCTGCTCCTCACCGCAGGCAGCTTTGGCCAGCTCTTCCCTAACAGGCACCATTTCCCTCTCTCTCTGAGCCCTCGTCTCCAGAAGTAGATTAAACTTGAAGAAACGAGATTTTTATCTGTCTCAAAGCCCCTCGCCACAAAGCACAGCTGAAAAGGCCTCAAAGCATCGCTCATCACGCCGCTGTGAGGGAGGAGGCTGAGCACTTTGGGTGCAGTTGAAAGGGGAGTTGCTGACCCCACGCACGCCGGCAGCTGCAGAAACCCAGCACTGACGAGGGCACTTCGCTTGGCTTTACCCCGCTCTGCCTGCATGGCTGGTGCGGGTGCCGGTGCACTATTATTATCTCCGCTCTCATTACTGGAGCGGAGAGCGATTTCCGTGCTGCGAGCAGGCTGACCTGCGCTGGGATGCACAGACCTCCACCCCAGGCACGCACAGTTCTCTCATTTTACAATGGAGGGAGTCTGAAAACCTTCCTTGAAGACCAGTGTCTGAAATTAGGTAAGTTTGTAGTAGGTAGGATGTGGCAGAGGGGGAACACAGACCCACAAAGGGCCCATCCAGCCCTTTGCGTCCCCCAGGATGTCTCACCCCTGACCCTCCCACCGGCAGTCGTACGTAGGCTGTTAACTGTTTGCCACGGCAGGCTGCCGTGCTGGGAGATGCTGAACCACATCTGGTCCAGCTCATCGTGCTAGAGGCCGGCACAGACATGTCCTCTCTACAGATGTTCAGCAGAGCTGTGTACATACCCCAGCCAAAAGCTCTTCCAGAGCTACAGCCTCTCTCAGCTTCCCTTTATCACCTTTGTGTATTTTAAGGCAGAAGCTCTGCCTGAGCCACGTCTCAGCAGGGTTTATCCAGAAGCAGCATGCCAGGGACTCAGCCCCTTCTCAGGCAGCGGAGAGTCCCTTCAGAACATTATGCCTGTGGCTTTGCTCTTCGTTGACCACTCAACCGGCAGAGCTGCCATGCCTTCCCCGCAGGAAGCCTTTTTGCCAAAGGGAAAAACTCAGCACCTGTTCCTGAATCCCACAGAGAGCAAGACAAATCCACCTGTGGGGAAAAAAAAGAAATAGAGTGTTTTAAGTTCTGCAGGCAGCTTTTGCTATCATCAGTCGCTCATCTCTGTCCCGCTTGCAGCCGCTGCCAAAAGAGAAGTTTCCTGCCCTTCCCAAATCTGCCCTCGAAGAGCTTGTCTCTCTGCTGCTCGGAGACAGTGAGCACAGGCAGGAGCCTGCAAACAGCCTTGGACTTCAGAAGCTTCAGCTTTACCTGCCTATGGCGTTGTGTTGATGCCAAAGGAAATCTCTAAGCCAGCTGGCTGTGTTTCTCTTGCACTGACCCATGGCAGGAGCAGCACAAAGCTGGGCAAATTCAGCCAACAGCTTCTCAGGGACTTGGTTCATGCCTAGTGCCAGTGGTCATGGCATGGCCCATGCACCTCCTTTTGTCTTCTGGTTAGAAATAAACCAGGAAAATCATCTTTCCTCTTACCCTGTCTCCCATAAGAAAAAGGATAAGGAAAGCACAGATCCCTAATGCTTATGGAGGGCAGTTGAATATTGCCACAGACTGATGGAACATCATATTCAGCCATCCCCACTCTCCCTCCAGTGTTTCTTCTGCCTAACAACACTGGTCAAACCCATGGTGCTAGCGTGGGCATACTCCCATGGGCATAGTCTGCAGCAGAATTTTTATTCCATTGCATGGTGGGTGTTCAGTTCACCCAGTGTCTTCATTTTGAAAGCGGGAGCACAGGTCCTCTCCTCTACTGATGTCTTGGAGATGCCCTGAGGCAGACAAATCTGTGCACTTGCATAGAGGCAACAGGAGGATTAGGGACAGTTATTTGAAGCCTGCATCACTTCTCCTGTTGCTGAAGGGCTTACTCCTATTGCACCAATGTGGCAGGAGCAGAAGATGGCTCCATTTGAGGTTGACTTCCCTGAGCTAGCAGAGCACAGTACCTTCCTGAAGCAGCAGAGCAGGCAGTGTTCCTTCTGCTGTGTTTAGACCCCAGAGATCTGTGTTCCTTTGATTCTTCTTGCAAGTCATATCCCATACTTTGCAACTTATTTCATAAGGTACTTGTGGGAACAGAATCTGACATGCCACACCTCTCCCTAAAACTAACATGATCCTACTACAGTGGGAGTTTTGGGGATTAGTAGCACTTAATGACATGGTTCTTTCAGTAGTATAAATCTTCATTGTACGCAGGTTGGAAGAGTCACCAGCTAATGACAAATATTTGTTTTCTTTAATTATGTGTAGCAAGGGAAAACAGCCCAGCTCCCTCCAGCTTTCCTCCTCCATCACTCTGACAGCTTCAACATCACCTGCTCTTGGAGCAAAGTGGACACAGAAATAAAATCCATGCTGATTTTTGGACTGGGCATCACAAGTAGTATGTGAGAGCGTGCACTTCATTTATAAGTACCAGTAAGGAACTTGGGCACACCTAAGACGTCACTGACTTTCCTGATCATGGAATCATTTAGGATGGAAAAGACCTTTAAGATCATCAAGTCCAACCGTTAACCTAGCACTGCCAAGTCCACCACTAAACCATATCCATAAGCACCACTTCTAGACATCTTTTAAATACCTCCCGGAATGGTGACTCACTTCCTTGGGCAGACTGTTCCAATGCTTGATAACGCTTTCAGTGAAGAAACTTTTCCTAATATCCAAACTAAAACTCACCTGGCACAACTTGAGGCCGTTTCCTCTTGTCCTACCTCTTGTTACTTGGGAAAAGAGGCTGACACCCACCTCACTACAACCTCCTTCCAGGTAGTTGTAGAGCAATAAGGTCTCCCCTGAGCCTCCTTTCCTCCAGACTAAACATCCCAGTTCCCCCAGCTGCTCCTCACAGGACTTGTGCTCTAGACCCTTCACCAGTGTCATTGCCCTTCTTTGGACATGCTCCAGCACCTCAGTGTCCTTCATGTAGTGAGGGGCCCAAAACTGAACACAGTATTTGAGGTGCGGCCTCACCAGTGCTGAGTACAGGGGCACGATCACTTCCCTGGTCCTGCTGGCTACACTATTTCTGATACAGGCCAGGATGTTGTTGGACTTCTTGGCCACCTGGGCACACTGCTGGCTCATGTTCAGCCAGCTGTCAACCAGCACCCCCAGGTCCT
>NW_010554162.1:0-52059 GCF_000687285.1 Phaethon lepturus | reverse complement strand
CGTCCTTCAGGAACAGGCTGCTCCACGGCGGAGCTGACACTACTCGGAGCACAGCCAGTCTGGAGGAGGAAAACGGGTGTGCACCAGGCATTTTTGCTGTCTTGCGGTAGGACTTCAGGGTATTCTCACCTGCTTCCTTGTTCGCTAGTCCATTCACTCAACTTAAGCCTTTGATGTATTATAAACTATTGTACCTAAAGACTTTGAGCCTTGTTGATAAACACCAGCCTGAAAATAACCATTAGTCCTTCTATATGTGGTCAGCATGCTCTTATGCTTCCAGAGTCTGAAGGTTAAGTATAGCACACTGCAGGGCTAGCCTATCTCTCATGCAGCTGTTGCAATTCTACATAGCGTATTAATTTCAGGCTTTCATTTTGTTTTCAAATTATGACATAATATAAAAACTGTTGTCTATATCAGATTTTAAAAAGGGAACCTAATCAAATCAGTCTGTGTTCTGCATCCAACGCCACAGTCAAGATGCTTTAGCAGTGCGGTGACTCAGAGTAAAGGCTGACGTCTGAAAAATATTCACGTCATGCTAATTGTGAATGGGTTGCTTGTGCAAACAGGAGAAAGCTAACTATTGAGGGGTGTGAAGGGAATTTAAGTTGACAAAATCTTCTTTGAAAAAGCTGAGGACAAATCTGAATCCAAGGTCCTTCCTGTATCTTTTGGGTTTAGAGGAAAGGGAATTTCTTTTTTTTTTATTTTGATTTTTTTTCTGGAGGCAGGAGGGAGTTTATATTTTGTGAAGGCTGCATTTGCTAGCTTTTTCCAAAGAACAATCAAGAAGTTAGGAAAATAATTATCTTGACTGCAAACGCTCCACCTGGAGACTAAGAGAAAAAAATTTTCTCCTTTGCTTTTTATTTCACATCTCAACTTTACAGTTACTTAGATTTTATTTTGCTTATGGTCTTAGCCTTACACAAACAATAAGCCAAATAAAAAAAATCCCAAAGCATATAGCGTTACATATCCCAGGCACATGCAATTTACAGAAACAGTAGGCACTTCAGGCGTTCACTGTGGTTTCAGAAGCGTTTCCAATTCCAGCTATATTTCCCATGCTTGAATTGAGGCTCTGGTAGTATCTCAGTAGCCAGAATTAACTTTACAAGTGCATATATACTGTAGAGCAGCAAAGCTTAATGCAAGCAGTAAATATGCTGCAGTGAGGTAGAGAGACCCTGCTGGGAGCCTGACACAAGGGAAGTTAAAGCCTGTTTCTCTAAGAATCATAGAGTTTATACGGGTTCTCCAGGAAAAAACGGGGTGCATCTGTGTGGAGGCATGCATGTACATACCAAGCATGTGTCACATGCTGTGGTCAAGGCTTCTTGAAACTACCAATACAAGACAATTCCCTTCAGAAAACATGATTTTGCAGCATAAGTAAATAATTTCATAGAATCATATAATCTTTGGGTTGGAAGGGACCTTTAAAGGTCATCTAGTCCAACCACCTTCCAATGAGGAGGGACATCTCAGAGCTAGATACAACCAGAGCAGGTGGCTCAGAGCTCCATCCAACCTGACCTTGAATCTTTCCAGGGATGGGGCATTTACCACCTCTATGGACAACCTGTACCAGTGGTTCACCACCCTCATTGTCAAAAATTTCATTCTTAGATCTAGTCTAAATTTACCCTTTTTTCATTTAAAACTATTACCCCTTGTTCTGTCACAACAAGTCCTGCTAAAAAGTCTGTCCCCATCTTTCTTATAGGCCCCCTTTAAGTACTACAAGACTGCAATAAGGTCTTCCCAGAGCCTTCTCTTCTGCAGGCTGAATGACCTCAACTCTCTCAGCCTGTCCTCAGAGGAGAGGTGTTCCAGCCCTCTCATCATTTTTGTGGCCCTCTTCTGGACCCGCTCCAACAGCTCTATGTCTTTCCTGTGCTGAGGGCTCCAGAACTGGATGCAGCACTGCAGGTGGGGTCTTCCTAGAGCACAGTAGAGGGGCAGAATCACCTCCTTCGACCTGCTGGCTTGCTTTGGATGCAGCCCAGGATGCAGTTGGCCTTCTGGGCTGCGAGTGCACATTGCTGGCTCATGTCCAGCTTTTCATCCACCGGCATCCCCAAGACCTTCTCGACAGGGCTGCTCTCAATCCCTTCCTCCCCCAGCCTGTACTGATAACTGGGGCTTGTCCTGACCCATGTGCAGGACCCTGCCCTTGGCCTTGTTGAACCTCATGAGGTTCACATGGGCCCATTCCTGGAGCTTGTCCAGGTCCCTCTGGATGGCATCCGGTCCCTCTTGATGGCATCCCATCCCTCAGGCATGTCAACGGCAGCACTCAGCTTCGTGTCATCTGCAAACTTGCTGAGGGGGCACTCAATCCCTGTATGTAATTGGTGAAGATGTTAAAGAGTACTGGTACCAGTATGGACCCCTGAAGGACACAACTTGTCACCAGTCTCCATCTGGTCATTGAGCTGTTGATGACTACCCTCTGGATGCCATCATCCAAGCAGTTCCTCATCAACCCAGCAGTCCACCCATCAAATCCATATCTCTCCAATTTAGAGAGAAGGATGTTGTGGAGGACTGTGTCAAAGGCCTTACAGAAGTCCAGATAGATGACATATGCAGCTTTTCCCTTGTCCACTGATGTGGTCACTCCATCACAGAAGAGCACTACATTGGTCAGGCAGCACTTGCCCTTGGTGAAGCCATGCTGGCTGTCTTGAATCACTTCCCTGTCCTCCATGTGCCTTGGCATAGGTTCTGGGAAATTCTGTTCCATGATCTTCCCAGGCACATAGGTGGGGCTGACAGTTCAGTAGTTCCCAGGGTCCTCCTTGCTACCTTTTTTAAAACTGGGTGCAATGTTTCCTTTTTTCCAGGCTCCAGGTACTTAACCTCACTGACATGACTTTTCAAGTATCATGGAGAGTGGCTTGGCAACTACATCATCCAGTTCCCTCAGGACTCTGGGATGCATCTTGTCAGGTCCTGAGGTGGTCTCGAATCTGATCTTCTCTTGCAGTGGGAGGGACTTCGCTTCTCAAGAGGTGTGGGAAGAGAGTGAAGACGGCCAGTGAAGACTGAGGGAAAGAAAGTCATTGAGTAACCAAATCTTAACTTGCATTATTAAAAAAAAAAAAAAATCTGATGATGAAAACAGAAAGGAAAAAATTGGAGTCAACATTTCAAAAATGAGTAAGTTACAGGAACACACCATCTATTTGTCAGGTTCAAATTGATTTTCTTTCGGCAAATGGAATACTTTCATTTGTATTGAAAAAGCCAACATTTTTAGTTGGTATTTCCTTTTTTAAACAGAGGCTTCACATTCTTTCCATAGATTTTAACAGTCCTCATAAACAATCTAATTCAGAGCAGAAATTAATTTTAAAATGCTGCCATTTCTCACACAATGAAAATCTTATTTCTCTGAGCCATTCCTAGTGCTAAATATTTTTCCTGGGTTTTGTAAGATGAGAAATATTTTCCTGTGGTGGCAGATGAGAGATGCCTTCTCTGGTGCAAGGCTTAAGCATCCTTCCTACGAAGACCCCCCAGAACCACTTATCACTGTTCTTTGGAAATTCCTGTTGACTTACTGAAGATAGCAGGAACCTGAATTATTTACAAGGTTCAAATTGAGTTAAATAACATAATCTCTTTCCTGCTGTTTGCATTAAGCAGTCTCCTGTGGTCCATTTTCAGTTTTCGTACATCAAGGAGACATGTCAGCCAGTTGCCCTGTACCAGCTTGGAGCATGTCCCAGGTCAACCAGGAAAGGGAAAGGGGCCTGGCTGTAATAGTATGCATGTTCCAGTAAGCTTACAAATAGCTGGCAAACCAAACAGAAATGCTTGGCAAGAAATGTCTGCACTATTTGCTGTTGTTTTCAAAGCAGGCCAACAGGACTGCACATAGCAGACCTGCGATCCTCAAATACCTCTGCATCTGAGAGCCTCTGGGATTGGTCATGGGCCTGTGCGTTGCCTCAGAGCATATTTCTACGTGCTGGCATTATGCAAAGATGGAGCTGTCAGCAGCACAGTCCTGGTCCAGTGTTTTGGCCATGGGTAAGGCTGGAGACCATTTTGATCGAGATTTACAGAAATCTTTCTTGTCTTCTCAAGACATTAATTGTACTAATTTTACATACATTCATATTAAATATTATAATTTATGATAAATGGCCACTTTTCATTGCTAAGGAAGCTACCTTTTTCTAACTGCTCATCAGCTCAATGACCTAGCAATTGCTAAGGGTGTCATTGACAGTCAATGGATTGAAATAAACACTGCTATTAGTCTCCTGTGTTTGGATATTAGATCTTTGAGATAGTGTCTCTTCATTGACTATTAGGGAGGGCTTGAAGGTGAAGTCTTCTCCAGGGTCCAGAGAGATGGGGTTAAAAATTGTGGTTTATCTGGCAAAGTGGGATAGTCCTAGACTGCAGCTTGATGGTGAGTCTGAAACAGATTTTATCTCATAGTTGCATGTACATACACATTTTCCCTTTAAAGTTTCTGCCTTACAACAACTTCTGAGACAGAGCATTGTTTTCTCCTCCTGAATCATGTGTGTGGAGGGTAGGAAGGAGACAGGGAAGAGCTTTGAATATGTTCTGCATGTTCTCATAAACATGCTACGGGCTTTACATCCACGTTTGCTTGTGTGAACAAGAGTTAAATTATTCAAACAAAATGAAATTAGAAGGTGGAATGAAACAAAGAATTTAGATTCATGGAAATCTAGTTATTAAGTCTATGCTATGTAGCCCAGTCCCAACAGAAATGTCCACTGGCATGCTGCAAAAGGTAAAACTGCAAACATGGTCACAACAGAATGAACGAAAGGACAAACTCACTATGAAGTTTTATTCCATTAAATTGATTATATGACGAAGATTATGTTCTTTATTCTGCTAATTTGGAAATGAAAAACCACATTTTAATGAAAAACAAAAGAATAGCATAAGACAATATTTATTGTGCACAGTCAAATGAAGTTTTGAAATAATTCCAGACTTACTATTGCCCGCAAATACTGCTCTCTTTAACAACAGTACATGATGGAGATGGTTGCTGTTTTATAACTGTGCTTCTCTCTGTCTAGAGAAATAGCACCTGAAATAGCAGCCAGCCTTCTAAGAGTGCTAACACAATAAATTGATGCCAAAACAGAAAACATATGGTAGCTTTGTCTGTGCTGGGCTGCATGCAGTGTGACAGCACAATAACTTTGCCTTCCAATTCTCATCTTTGGGAGATGATTGCCTTCATGTTACTGAAGAAAAAGTACTATGTGAATATCAACCTTGGTGGCCTGCAGAGGTTAAGTCTTTTTTCTATATATGATGTATTTAAACCCCCTGCAGTAAGTTCATAGATTAACCACCCTAGCTATCCATTCTAGTTGTTCATCTGTGAATCATGCAGTTTATAGTGGGGATGTCTAGGCTATCAACGGATCAGCGGGCTGGTGGGACTCCACGGTGTGAGCTCTTTCTCTTTGATTGCAGGGAATGCTATTGAGCTGCCTGAAGTCTTACTCTTTCATAGTGGGCACCAGCTCTGTGGACAGCATTTGTTCTTCAGCCTGTCACAAAACACCACTATTGTCTTTGCTGGGGAAGTGGAAGATTCTGCTGGCTGGCTTTAATACATTGTTAAAATTTCCTCCTTCTTGCTCAAGTCCTTTTGATGTTACTGGGGTAACATCAGAAGTATTTAGTTAAGCAAAAATATTATACGCTTTGAAGCAATAGGTGGGAAAATCTATATGGCAGTGTTTGCCAGATGCAGAAATACTGAGGATGTCCCTGCAAGTGCAATGCTCTGATGATCCATACTACATATATATGTTAGTTACTTCTGACTGGACAAGGTAGCTTCTGCCAAGGGAGAACCCTGGGCACAGACACCATGCACATTATGGACTTGAGGAAATTGATGGTACTTATGCCAGAATCATCACATGCTCTCCACCACTGCTGATGGAAACAGTAGAGATAGACAAGCTGTTCCTCTGAGCATTGCTTACCAACTAGACTTCCAAGACAGCTGAAGTACATGAAATACATGAAGTGCATGAATAAAGTACAAAAAGCAGAGAAGGATTTGGTTTAACAAAGGTGGAACAGTTTAATTCCAGTGTAAAAAGAAAGGCTGCTTAGTGATTATAATAGTTACTTGCCATTCCCTAATCAAGGTTTGGTTCCTGGTTTGATCATTGACATTCACTAGGCGGAAACAGAATATGGATTTACTTTGTATGATCATGGTCAAATCACCTAGCAACTAACCACAAAGGAGCCCAGTGTCCAAGGTGATAGCAAGGTCAGCATCTTCCCTCTGAAAATCAGGGTCTTTTTAAGGTTTCTGAAACAAGGCACCTCCAAAATGAAGGAAGCAATAATACTTTGTTTTGTTTAAAAGTCTTCTTCAGCATTTCCTTAGAAATTGGAGTGAGAGACTTAAGAGAATGACAGTGTTTTAAAGTTCTTTTATACCCAGTGCATATCTCAAAGAATATCCCAGTAGTAAGAGGAAGCAGGGTCAGATAGTTCTGGAGCAGGTGAACATGGCAGTTGTAGGAAAATCATATTTTAAGAAACAGCTGCCTTAATACAACAGTTCCTGCAGCTCCCACATTATCAACACACAAAGGCACAGACATTTTTCTTCCAGCTAGGCAGACAACACAAATTGATCTTAAAGCTTTCGAGAAGAAAAATGGTAAAAATAGCTAATTTACCTGATTTATGTGAACCATTAACAACGTACTACTATGTTCTATTTCAACTTGGGTTGTAAATTTCACATGACAAAGACGACAATTAAGGAAAAACAGGCAAGAAAATTAACAAATCGTTATTTTACTAATTTCTACTTAGCAAAGATTTCCCCACCACCATCCTTTTGACCAAAGACTCTTTCAAGGCATCTCAAATTGCTATCTGAATGTGTATGTCTTTGTATCTCTTGCTTCAGCTGATAGAATCAAGACCGCTAGCCTCTGGAAGTGATTTTAAATCCCCTTGTTGCGATACAAAATATCCTTCCCTGGTTTACCTACCTATTTTTTTATCAGATCAGCCTGACTTACATAAAATTAAACTAGTTTCTTGTTATAATTCAGAAAAAGCTTGCTTTTTCTTCCTTTATTTCTTGGATGGTGGTCCTGCATTAATCAGAAGCTGCATTACGTTGTGTCTTTGGGAAGGCACCATGTATCTTTTGTAGTGCTCTGTAGAAAAGAGCAAGCAAGAACTGAGGGAAAAACTGTCTGCTGTTCTGGCTTACATTCAGTCTGTTCAGGTGATAAGAACAGGGATTTCAGCTCCAAAATGTGAGTGGGATCCTCAAATGACAAGATGAGGTGTGGTGCTCAACTGATACAATGATGCTGTGCTCCCTTCTTCTGAGACCCCATGAGAAGTACCAACACCAGCAAGAAGAGCAGTAGACAAGGCCCACAGCAATTTGGTTATTCTGGATAGGTGATATGACTTCTAGCTGGGTGACTCAGTGATGAATGTTTGTTACATTCACCAACATTTGGTACTTCTCTGCCCAATCAACAGAAATGTTTACAAGACTCCAGTTCCAGATGTAGCAGCTCATCACTGCAGTACGGAGGGAGAGCTTTGCTGACCCCCCACAGACCCCACAAGCACTATGCGTGGACAGGGCATGCCAAGAAGGCATAAGCCTGTGTCTGTGGTCTCTGCCATCTCCCTGAGCAGCTTCTTCCTCAGACTGGCCATTCAGAAGAAGCCAGGATTGGGAGTTTATAAATGACTGCACTTTCAAGCCATGCCTGCATCTCAAGTGAAGTTTGATACTTGCCTAAACCCAAAGTTTTAATGAAAGAGAATCCTCTCTCTTTGCTCCCTTCCTTTCCACCAAAAACAAGTGCATGTTTGCACTTGTCAGTATGTGGCTTGCCTGGATCTCTAAATGAGTTGTGCTCCAGAAACTTAAAGATGCCGATTATGTACTGGCAGCTTAGTTTTTGGGCATAAGTATCATTGCTAGTCCTTACTCACTTAGCCATATAATCCTTAATACTGACAAGAAACCTGATTAAGACCATATTTTTCTTGCTTGTTATTCCGACAGATTTTCCACTACATATTTTGTTCTGACTATCAACATTCACAAAGAGTATTTACGAACTGGTAGAGGCAAGGATAACACCTAGCTTTTTTTTGTATGGTAGCAAATGTTCCAGCAACCTTGATGGGAGAAAGTCTTGCTCTGTAATAACACTCCTGCCGTGATTACTGAACTCTCTTAGTCAGGCTGAGGAGCAGCCCTAGGGTACATAGAGTGGAAGCAGGGATAAGGGAGTTAAATGCATTCTGAACAAGGTTGAACATTAAACTATATGTTTCTTTTTATATGTTATTTATTTATGATTTTTTCCTTTGTCTTATTCTTACGGAATTCTGAAAGGAATTTCTCTGCAGGCACCAGACCTTTTCTCCACAGACCTTCCCTTCAACTGTGGCTTCATAGTACATGTGAAGTGATAAGGGAGAACAGAAGGTATGACATTCTTTTCCAAGAGAGGTTTTAAAGGGTGATAAATATTTGTCTAAGCAGAGCATTCAAGCCATGTGCAAATTTGCATAATGGCACTCCAGGTGATGCAACACATGGTAATTACTTGTAACCCGATAAAACGGAGAAATTCAGGAGCATGCTGATGATTGCAAACATTCATCTCAGAAAAACAACACTACCTTTTCAATCCTTAATAAGGATATTCTGGGGAAAAGACATGTCTTTAGGGAAGGATATGAAGGACATGTTCTGCTGGACATGAAGGACATCTCCTTACTGCCCTCCAGGAGTGTGATCATTGTATGCACCCACTCACTTCCTGACCATAGCCATGCTTTCAGTTTTCAGCTTGCATCAATTCCTTAAAAATCTGAAGATGCTCATCATTCCCCAGGATTGCACATACTGGCCTGACTTTTCCAGCTCCCACAGCAACGTGCCTTGTGTTGTAATCAGCTACTCTCAATTAACAGCACTTACATCATCAAGGCAAAGCAGAATACATCAGACTCACTTGCCTGTAGGCAATCAAAGTGAACACACAGGACCTTGATGCGTGAGACATGGCAGGGGAAGGTCAACAGTTCAGAGCAAATAAATAGTGGATTGTAGCAGTGCAAAAAGGTATAATTAAATTTCCACTTAACATGTATTTAAAGTGCAGAATAGAATCATGTGTCTGATTGAATGAGATGAAATTTTGCCATTGGCATTGCTTGGGCCACAGTTTCCCTCAGGGACAGTTTTTCCCCTACTGGGATACTTTTTTCTACATCCATATGAGTGAAGGAGGGGAGGATTTAAAATGGGTAACTCAATTGTCCTCACTTTAAAGTGTCTTTACACAGGAAAACCACATCAAGATCGAGGAAAAAATAGAGATTCATGCAAGTAGTTATGGTAGTAGTTATCTCTCTGTTTAAGTGTGGAGTGAGAAAAGGGATGTTAGGGAAGTAGGAAGAGACAGATCAGTAAAAGCTCATTGCAAATCACCCAAAATGTGGACTTCAAAGAAGAGAGTTTCTCATGTGCTCTGGTCTACATCATTTGCACAGGCAGATCCATTCTTGTATTGATGGCACCAGGGTTTCTGAAATATCAGAGCATAAGTGTTTCATGTGACTGGCAGACTCCTGGGAGGCTCTGATAAACCAATACAACACTGAAGGTGAAATCCTGGACTAGAACAAGAAGAGTTTTCTACTGTTCCCTTTGTTACCAGGGTCTTACTCTCCTGCCTGCTTCATCTGTCTCTTCACACCCATCCAGCAAGCGAGGAGCACTGGGGCTGTCTTCAGAATGGAGACAGGCAGTTCTACTTTCTTTATTCATCCAAAAAGTAGAATCGTTACTGGAAAAATCAAATGTAAATATTCAGTTTTTAACCAGGGTTGCTGCAGACAAAGCTTTAACTCTTGCCTCTATCTGCCTTTTAAGAATACAACTTGATTAATATACATTATTTTTAGGGGAAGGATTGTCATATTTTATTATACCATGGGAAGAAGACCACTTTGTTTATATACAAAGAACATAATTAGAAAAGAAATAATTCGAACAAGAAATCCCTCGTGACTGTGAGAAAAAATAAGTATGACATTATGAAAAAGTTTTCAAATCTTTTCATTTGGAAAACCAACTTCACAACCGACTTCACAAACAACATGAGCTCACCTGTGGGCTCAAGGTAAGGTAGAGACCTGAAAAAAGGAACATGTCTACACTGACAAATGCGGTTTGCCTGGTATTGTTCTTTGACACTAGGGCCAAGTGATGTGGAATAGCCTGGATCCACACTATTAACTTTTCATACCTTCGTTCACCAGAAGGGTATCTAACTTGCCTGTGCAGAATGGTCCTTGGCCTGTGCTAACACACAAATTGTGCCTATGAATTCTTTGGGAGAGTGCTAATCAGCCTGGCCCAAAATGTGCTATGTGCTGTAATACAATTCAGTAGTGTAAATTATCAAGTGCCAGGGCCTGGCACCTTCCCTGGCAATGTTTAATTTACAATTATAGACGTAGCTGAAATATATTCAAACAGAACAATTAACGGGCTCTGGGATTCCTTCCTCCTGGCACTTGTAGCCCCGCTTAGAAGTTTTACATTTGCTGGTTTGTGTTTGTGTCATTAACCCTTTTCAGCCACATGCTATGGCTTATCCAACGCGTGCAATGGGGTATCCCTGTGGGCTTGACATACTGTTCCTCCAACCTTGGCCAGGAAGAGGGGTGTTACTGGGATTCCCACAGACAATATCTCATAACCAACCCCAGGCAAAGCCCTTTCTCTCCCACCTTCTGTTCTCTTCTACTTCATCTATCTCCCCATTTAAGCTCCTAAAAATATCTCCCTCTTCCTGAGCAAGTTGAGAGTCTCCAGGCTCACTCTTGGACTGATTACATGGAGTCATTCTGGGTTTCATTCTAGAAACACTCCTGGTCTCTTTCCTTTCCCTTATGAAAAGCAGCAGAACTTAGTGCTGAGGAAGCAAAGTTCATGACAAAGGAAATCGAGGTTAGTTGCAATTCCCCAGGGGCATGAATCCCAAACAAGCTCTTCTGCATCGTTCCAGTGATGGCCTAGTCTGTCATTGTCCTGTCTTGTCAGGCTCTGGAGGATGCTTTCTTATTTGAGAGTAGGGCCAAGCTGAAGTAATTCCATTCATCAGAGGCTGTATTAAGACAACAAAACTAAAACCATAACTGAAGCCCAGGCAGATGTACAGAAAATCAGCTCTCCCAGTCACAGGTAACAATTGTTAGCATCTACAGCTGTGTGGCTTCAGTCTTTCAGTGCTTGGGCACAGTTCCAAGCAAGCTTTGGATCTGCTCAATAAGAAACTCAAGAGACTATGCTGGAACTTGTGCTGCTGTGGTTACTGTGTGGGTCTATATGGGCTGGAAAAACACCTCAGTAATTGAGTTTGGGTGTTCCTCTGCACTTGGCAACATGAACTGTGGAGTCTCCCAAGCCACCCTAATCATTCAGCTGCTGTTTGGGAAGCAGAAGGAACGATATGCTTTTCTTTTAAAAAGAAAGTCTGTGTTTGACTCGCATGTTCACGTCCGTGACGTGGTGGCTGTTGGCTGATACTTACACCAGCTATTGCCAGACGGGTTGTGCACAAAGGGCCTGATGCGTGCGACATAGAGAGTCTGCTCAGCAGCAAGGGAGGGCTCTTGGCCAGAGCAAGCAATTGCAGCGTGTGCTTCCAAGTGAGCGGGTTCAAGAAGGACAAACAAGATCTGCGCACTTTTTTTCACTATTTAAAAGCATAAAATAGTGCAAAAGTGCTCTGTGCTTAATCAATACAGGGCATTATCTTGAACACTGATGCAGCTGCTGGAGTTTTGGTAAGTGAAGCCATACTATACCCCCTTAGGGAAGGTACCTAACAGAGTGCTATTGTCAGAGTCTTAGGTCTCTTTGTGGTGTGCTCTATGCACACTCTTTGTGATATGGCTTTTAAGTGAGAATAATGGATTCCTCAGACCTGTCTGAAGTTCTGAGCATTCATTTCACATCCATGAAGGGAAAACACATCTAGAGTAAAAATATTAATATTCCTAATAGGAAAATATGATATAAAATCACAGAAGATGTTACCTGGCCATAACTGTGGAAGACTAACTAAGGTTTTTGCTCCTGTGTACAGCCAGAAGCTGATGGTCTGCACAGCTTTCAAAATTCAAGTGAAAACAGAGAAGGAAATGTCAGAAAAGGAAATGGCAAAGTAAGTAACTGGTGGAAAATTATCATACTAGAGAAAATAGTCTGAAATCCAAATAATCAATAGGAATGACAATTATGGGTTAAAATATATGTAAATTATAACTAACAAAAAATATTTTTATTACTGTAATGTAAGGAGGTCTGGCAGTGGTTGCTTTAACTTACCTAACAATTACTATTTTAAAGCTTCCACAAGAAATTTTGTAAGAAGGTTTAATAACTAATTTTTTGTAATGAACAGCAGACATAAGACAGGGAACGTGATGGGAGTAAAGGATGTGCCTTTTGTTGCTCGTTATTTGAATTTTGGTCTTATATTTCCATTTCCTCTCTTTTTCTCTCTGCTATTTTTTTGCTCCAGGGTGAGAAGGACTCCCTCCTTCATTGTAATAAACACAATAAGTACAGAACTTCATTTGAAACCGTAGTTTGCTACAAATTAAGCCAAAATTAAATTCATCAAGCCAGAGTTGCAGTTACACAGGGTTTGGCAGAAGAAGACTTGTTCTAGAAAGTAGGGTCTTTTAGCTATTCTTTGATTTTTTTGGCAATAACAGCATCGTTGGCACGCTTCAAGATTGCGTAGGAAGTAGCAGGACATTTAACATGCAGATATGATACCAGTTTCTCTAGGTATTAGGCTGTGCAACCTGAGTAGCAAGAACCCTTCATGTTTTCCTTTTCTAGTTGCAATAACAATCATTTTATTGAAAAGTTGGTTGATACTTGTCTCTTAGTTTTGCTTTCTCAAATTTATATTTGTTCCCTGTCTCAGATTTTTTTTTTTCCTTTATATTGAATGAGAAGAACATACCTGCTCAATAAAAGGCTTACTAGTTTGATGCCCACTGAGAACTAAGCATGTTAGCTAGTGGATGCTGCTAAATACACTACAGAATTGCACTATCATCTTCTGTGTGAGGCCAGCAAAGAACTAGTCTCAGGCTCTGTTTGAAATATATATTTATTTTTCTCATACAATAGGAATTTGAAAGAATAATTAACATGGTTAAAGTGATTAAAAAATTTCAAGAAGTGACAGCACAAAACTTAATATCAGGGATTGCTTGAGGGATAGCCACAAAAGGGAAATGATGAGAATCCTATCACTTTGCTATCAGTGACTCGGTGCTGTGCTTCGTTAAAAGGTCTGTAGATAAAGACCTGACATTGGCACTGGCAAAGCAGATCCAGCTGATTTTCTGCTTCCTGTTTTCCAGCAGCTGCCAGGCATATGCTGTGGAAATTCTGACTGTGAAGCAGAAATTATTTTTTTAAATTTTTAATAATTTATTCCTCACTGTGAAAGATTAAAATCTGAGATTTTCAAACAGAAATTGTTTGCTTTCCTTTGAGTTTTTAACCATCTGACTCGTCTACTCCTTAAACAGCCATAACTGCTATCTGCAGTGCAATTACCCAGGTGGATCTGTCTGAGTATGCTATTTCTTGCTGATCCAGTAATTTATAGATAACAGGAAGCGTCTGAACATGGATGTTAAATTATATTCACTGTAGGAATAGATTGCATTGCCACCACTGTTGCTATATTTATTTAAACCAGTAATCATTGTTGCCATTTTATGTGCCTTCAGGAATTGGATGCTGCCACGCTTGCCCAGCATGTCTCTTTTTCCAGAGACATAACACATGGATGGGACAATGGATCGAGGCAATCGCACACGGAGAGGAGTTCACGATTTGCTCACTGTTTACATAACGTAAGCTATGAATAGACAGACTGGTCAAGCACAAAAATGTACACTTTGACAAGAACAGAAATAGCACCGAGCCTTTGAAATGGAATGAATTAGCACTGACCTTACAAACAGAGAGTGCATCTTGCCAGCAGCACGGTGCACTCGTTGCCAAAACCGGCGCTAGGTAAGAGCTCGCGAGAGTGCCTTTTGCTCATGCTGCTGATCTTACCAGCTTCTTTCTCAGGCCTTATAGTTTTGGTAATTCTGATCATTAGGAGTAAAATTTTCCATAGCTGGACATCATGGGGTGGGGGGAGTCAAGGACTTGACATGATCATGGATCTTAGACATGTCTTTTTGGGAGGGAAGGACTTAGGAAGAGTGAAACTAAGGAGATTTTTTCCCATTGTTCTGACGCGAGCCTCTGTAAATCTCTGCCTGGGAAGACATGTGGAGTCTGTGAGGTGTGGGCAGAGTTGGTTTCTCAGTTGTGGGCACCCTTAGCAAAGTGTGCTGACCACAGGGCTATCGAAAGCATAATTTGCTTCCACATATGCCAGTGTAAGCTATTCAGAGAAGGATGGCAAATATGATCAGGGCTTTAAAATAGCATGGTTATAAAGAGAGATCAAATTGACAATGACTCTTTGGTTTGGAAAAGAGACAACTGTTATAGATGCATAAAAATATAAATGGCATAAAAAGAACAAGAAGTGATAGGGATTTGAGTGAAAACATCCTCAGGAATGAAAGAAGTCCCCCATCCCCCTGCTCTGAAGCACAGAGGAAATCTCTGGCTCTGAAAGTCCCCAAACTGGAGTTTGCTGTAAGTGGAAGGATGTACTGGGGGAAGGATAACATGGTATTTGTCCTGCTCGTATATTCCTGCCGTGCCCACTACTGGCCTGCCTCAGAGGCACAGTGCCAGGCTGGGTAACGCTTTCTGTATGGACCTTCCTATGATTTAAGAGGCAGAACATTTTTATAGCATCTCTTGCAAGTACAAATAGTGTTAGAAATAACTAGGCCAGACTTCTCCATATCCTTTTATGTACTGTTGGGATTTCAAACACACACATTTAGAGTATATTCTGCTTTACTCCTGCCTTACAGACATTATAGGCATCATGCTGTACACTGCCACGATAGTCATGTTTCTGCTCAAGTCCTGAGAGGAGCCTGCATTTCAAGGTGAGTGTACCCATGGTCATACTACTTACATTATTTCAATATAGGAAATGACATAATTAAAAGTTAGGTGTGGGAACAGGGTAGAAATAGCCTGTATTACTAAATACTTCTGCTTTGTGAGAGTGAATTGTGTTAGGAATGTTTCTTTGTAAACTGATTAGAGAGCTAATGATATAAAAACTATGCATAAAACATAAACAGAGTCTCTCATAAGACTTTCCCGCATGCACAAAGGGTTCATAATCTGTTTCTCTGTGACCTTGCTACTGCATGGAAGGCTTACAATATAATATTAACCCTGAAATGACCTTTAATTAGGACAGGACTGGATTTCTGTTATAGTGACATATCCTGTGGGTGATTAGTAGCTGTCATTGAAAAAATTCTCATCTATATTTCTAAAGCCATTGGGTTTCCAGCTGAACACTTTGACTAAGGGTATTATTGCAGGGAGATCAACTTGAGTAAGAAAACTGGGACTGTGCTCTTGCATTACTCCTGAAATTCTCAGGAAGATGAGGAAGACTGAGTTTTGCCAAGAGACTTTTACTATAGAGTTTTCAAATCTTTCTGTTGCTAATAAAATAAGTTACCAGCAATTATTCAACTTGATGAACTTTAATTGCTGTACTAATTCACTTCATTATTGTGTACGTTGCTATTGATATTTCGCTATATATCTTCTCCAATGACATTTTGTTTACCATATAACAGGTTAAAATGTCTTGTTTGCTTCTTTCCCACATTTAATGAAACTAAAACTAAAATAAAAATAAAAGTAAAGGTAAAAGTAAAACTAAAAATAAAAATTCACTGTTGCTCCACTTTGATCCCATGAGCAGACTCTGGTGATAATGTCAACTGCTGTATAGGAGGACACGTTCTCCATTCAGGATACTTCCATTTGCTCTTAGTTCTGCTGTCTGTGATCCGCGTGCATTCAACAGATGCAATGTGTAGGAGTACCTTAGTGTAGGAGGCTTCAGGGTTGGTCACCTGCTGACTACTTAATGAAGCATTTCTTTCCTAAACTCATGCATGTATATGTCCATGAAAAATATGCAGCAAAACTGAGTTTGTGTCTGGGTACCCCTGGTAACCATCCTACAGTGCACCTGCTTCCAGAAAGCTGGATTCTCTCATGTTGCCAGAATATCAGAGATTTTCTAGGTACTTTTGAAAAATATTTTGAAACAATTTTTAAAATATGCAAAAGGTGGATGTCTGGGGCTCTAGAACTTTTTCTGCAAGTCTTTTGTCTTTACTGAACATCACACTTTTACCCAGATGAGAACCTCCATCGTATTTCTGAGTTCCGTACCCCACTTTCTGACTTTCACACTGTATCACATAACCAGGATCCAGAGTGTCAGAGCTTGTCCAGAGTCATCACAAACCAGGCTTCAATAGGAAGCACTTACCAATGCAGAAGCACATGAGCTTCAGGAAATAAGAGTACAGAAGATGCAAGAATCTGAGAAAGCTTTACCTTTAGCAATGGATGAAACTGATGCTGGGCGATCACATTTGAGTGTCCACAGCTACCAGTATAATCACTGTATATTTGCCAATATTTCAATTAAATCACTAAAATTATAGTGACATTTCATTCTGTTGTCTGCTTTCAATCTCCTTGGGTTGTTCCTCAGATCTCGATTAGTTAATTCAAAGCCCATTTCCTTCTACGTTCATTCACAGGCCCAGGATCTTGATTTTATCCCTTACTGAGTTGATCCAAACTTTACATCTGCCTTTCCCTGAAAGGAAAGGCACCTTGTTATGGAAAAGAATTTGGCTTAGTAACTCCAAATGCAGTCCTGGAGTCCCCTTTCCACGAACGATGCTCAGGCTGCTGACAAGTCTGTAAAATCTGCTGAGAAGAAGGCACAAAGCACAGAAACAGCATGTTTCTGCGAAGCTCATCTGTGGTCATGGCTACTCCTCTAGCACCCAGATCCAGCTTAAGCAGGATGCTGATGAACTAATATTGCCTTGCCATATGAACCTACAGCTTTTTCTAAGGTCTCTGGGCAGAGTTAGGCCAGTGCCTAAATGCCTAAATGACAATGCCTAAACGCCTTCACCTTACCTGGTGAAGCTAGGTAAGAAATGAACAGTGAGTGCCCTTGTATTGCTGACACATGCTGCGCTGCGCTGGGTTATCTCATCTGTTCATTATGGCCTGTGGACAGCTAGAGGTAATCAGAGACACGTAGCGGGAAACAGAGGTAATCAGAGTAGCAGGTAAATAAATAGGGAAAACACTGGAATAAGGAAAGGACAGATTCTTGTTGTCCTATCTATTTCTTCTTTTTCCCTTGCTTTTCATAATAATTCCTTCCCCAGAGGATTTCCCCATGTCCTTGTTTATCTCACTTAAGGGTGGTGAGACAGTGGAACAAGTTACCCAGCGAAGTTGTGGAGCCCCATCCCTGGAAGTGTTCAAGGCCGGATTGGACGGGCCTTTGAGGAACCTGGTCTGCTGGAAGGTTTTCCTGCCCATGGCAGGGGGCTTGGAACTAGACAGTCTTTAAGGTTCCTTCCAACCCAAACCATTCCATGATTCCGTGAACTCTATGTGTCCCCTCTCTGTAATGATGTCCAACACCAACACTGGCACTTCAGTCTCCCCTACTGGGTTTGCCTTAAGCAGAGCCCAGGGGTACCACAAACAGGCAGCCTGAATCCATCCCCAGACCTCAACTAGCTCTTTGTGACACACTGAGCTGGTCATGAAACGTGGGACAGAACCTGGCGTTTACACGCCTGATGGGGGAGTGTATGAGACCCCATGGAGGACGCTGGACATCCAGTGTAGCTCCTCTGAGCAGCTGGTGACATAGTGTTTGCCACCTGTGTTGCCAGTGAGGAATGTCCCTTGGGGAGAACCGGCGGGGGGTGGTATCTTCGGCATGGCAGGGTCTGAGTGATCCTGAAATGCTGCCCGCTGCCTGTGGCACTGCCAGTGAACACAACGACGACAGCTGGAGCAAAGGCACAGCAATGCAGCGTACGCAGCCTGGATGCTTTGTCACAGTGGGGTGCCTGGGGCAGGTGCTGCCATGATTACTGCTGGGGCATGAAAACAGCTGTAGCCTTTGGGAATTTTTTAGCTAAGATCACATTTAACAAACATACATTAATCTGAAATTTTTTTTTATTTTTTCCCCAGAGAAATAAGTTTTGAGGACTATAAGGGGACAGATATTGTCATGTTTTCCTGCTCCCCCTGTTACATTAAGGACTCAGTTTCTGAAAGCTGCCTCTGCTGCTGTTTTGTCCTCATTGACAAACACCTTCTGTAGTACCTCACCAAGCTACTTTGTCAGTTTGAGGGTTGGCTATTTAATTTTGTCAGAAACATACAGCTACTGTTTTAACATAGCTATTAGTTTGCTGCTCTTTGCTGACAAGGGAAAAATAATTTCACAGCAGGGTTTTAGAATTATATCACTGAGAAGACAGACTTGTCCCCAGATCTCTTTGGGGACAGGATGCTCTTGGGACCCCGAATGCTTTCATAGCAGATAATGGCTGTAGCCTGTACATGTGCTAGATATTAACTGATTATACAGCTAAATGAGTGAAAACAAAAGAACATTTACTGAAAGTTGGCTTTAAATTTTCAGTGACTATGATCTCCTACTAGCCTTTCTCTCCATTATTTTTTTTGGTATGCACCTCTAGTCAGTGCTATGTTTGTTCAGACTCTTCAGCTCAGTGAGACAATTCAGACATGTAACTTCTAAAGTTATGGGTTGTCCTGGTTTCAGCTGAGATAGAGTTAATTTTCTTCACAGAAGCTAGTGTGAGGCTGTGTTTTGGATTTGGGATGAAAATAATGTTGATAACATGCTGATGTTTTGAGCTGTTGCTGAGCAGTCAAGGACTCTCCAGCTTCTCATGCTGGCCTGCCAGCAAGAAGGCTGGGGGTGCACGGGAAGCTGGGAGGGGACACAGCCAGGACAGCTGACCCAGGCTGGCCAAAGGGATATTCCCTACCGTATGATGTCATGTTTGGTATATAAAGCTGGGATGAAGAAGAAGGAAGTGGGGAGAATTTCAGAGTTACGGTGTTTAAGTCTTCCCAAGTAACCATTCCACATGATGGAACCCTGTTTCCTGGAGATGACTGAACATCTGCCTGACAATAGTAAGCAGTGAATGAATTCCTTGTTTTGCTCTGCTTGCGTGTGCGGCTTTTGCTTTACCTATTAAACTGTCTTTATCTCAACCTATGAGTTTTCTCATTTGTGCTCTTCCAATTCTCTCCCCTGTCCCACCATGGGGGAGTATGTGAGTGGCGGCGGGGTGCTTAGCTGCTGGCTGGGGTTAAACCACAACATGGATACATCAATCAAACCCACTCTTGTGGCTCGCTGCTGACCTCTCTTTATTTGCGTTCATTTTCTCAACTTGAAAAATCTATGATGCAGATATTTACATATACCTTGTGGCTTTGAGGTGACCAGGGGTATTTGCAATGTACACAGATGCCCATGTCCTTCAAGACCAGAAGCTGAAGGCCACGTTGGGTATGTTAGGTCATCCCAGTGTCACAAGACACCTAGATGTGGGAAACTGGATCAAGCCCCTAAAATCTGGCAAAATGGATTGTACCTGTGGTATATGTGCTGTGTGGGAATAGAGCTTGGATATACACTTGTTTCTGGGCTGATATGCTCAAAGTGTTCACAGGTAGTACAAGTATTCAGCAGGGCCAGGACTTGGTTGTAGTTAAAACAAAGATTAGCTGCATCCATGAATCTCTCTTTACCTCTTGAAGGCACCTACATTAACTCCCATCACTTCCGGAAGTCTTCTCCTGTTAAATTTTATGAATCCTCTCGCCCTTGGACCAGCAATATGTGTCAGCAAATTTCCTATTAACATGAAATTATTTTTCTGTTTTGGCATCTTTTCCTGGAATTTGCTACCAGAAATATAAAATTGCAATTTTCTTTAAATTATGTCATTTTTACATAAAACAAGATTTCCTCAGTTAAATGGGGCAAAATGTCACAGAGTGCTGTCAAATGAGAATATCATGTTGTGCCTGAAGTGATCTTTGTAGACATTCTCATTGCAAAAAAGGTTAACCAAGTCCACGGTAATGCTCTTCAGGCATTTTTCTCAGTTTCCCTGTCCCTAACATAACATGTTAAGACCCATGTTTGTTCCGCATTCTGTGGGTTTATAGGCTTCCTGTCCCTGTCCCTCAACTGTGGAGGCAGAGCCGTGCTGTGCTTTGTGGTTTGGAAATAGGTGTCTAAGACCCATCTCTTCAGCAGGCAGTGAGTGGGGCCATGGAGATGAGCTCTGCCCAGACACACATCTGATCCTGTGAACCACCTCAAGGACTTGGGACTCCAGACTAGGCCAGTTGTCAAAGCAGAAGGATCTTCTTTGTTTTGAAAATAGGCGACAGACTGAAAGGGATTCAGGGGTCACAGTACTCCTTCCACCTTTCCCACCAACTAGTACTACCTAGTGCAGTGTGCCCCCATTTTAGATGGTTGTTTTCTGGAAAGAATTTGGGAAAAAATATTGTCTGATTGGACTGAAACCAAATTCTGAAAGATTGACATTTTCAGTGAACTGGAAAACCTGCTCTTCATTGAGATTTATGTATTAAAATAATAAACTATCTTAGAAGTAAAGCACAAATAATTTCTAGATGCACATAAGATTATCCAGTAATACAGATACTTATGGTCCTATTTGGTCACAGAGTCAGAATCTATTAGTATAATTTTCTTGCTAAATGGCCTGGAAGGTGATGTAAATTGCATTAAAGCCTGTCCCTAGATTCAGCAGACCTCTGTCTGAATTTAACATATTCTGTCTACAGTACTTCATCTGCCTTTTAATTTGAAGAGTAGCAAGAAGCTGGGTAATCATTAATACATGTCATATTCATTGTTCCAGCTAAACTGATTGTTCTACTCTAAGAGACTTGCCTGTTTGTATGACATTGTAGCCATGCAAAAAATTATTCTGCTTCGTTCTTACTAGAATATCTCTTAGGTTTGCCTTATCTTTTGTTGCACTTCATTAAATCAGCTACATCCCTGCATTAAATCAACCATAGGCCAACCATTGTCAACATGAGGAACTCTACCCTTTGCTATTAAAGCATATGGACCGTAATCTTTTAGCATTATTATATTTGACAAATATAAATTTGTTAAATCAGAGGGCATGAGTCTTTGCCTTCTTAAGTCATCTTGTAGTCTTTTTCTTGCTGCTTTCTGTGTCTTTCAACAGCAGTCAAATTATCCTTGCCTTGCCATAAAATATGTCACCTATTTGTCTAAAGTAATAACCTACTCTCCAAACTACTTTTCGTCTGAAGATCATGAAGTGCATTACTTCATGGAGCTTGCATGATCTCACTTTTGTAGAGAGAAACAAGGAGAACTGGAAATAACCTTGAGAAGTGATTATTTGGCTCCTCTATTTTGACACAGAACTAAGGTAATGTAGTGAGAACAGTGCCACATCATTCAGTCAGTTTTGCCTTTGCTTTTATTTTCCTCCTAGTGGTATTTTGAAATGCAGTCATTAGCCATACATGATTACATCATCTTAGACTAAAGTTATTCTTAATCCGATTTGGATGATAAGATTTCAGCTATAATTTTGCCCCTAGGTATTTGGGATAGAAAGAGTAACGGAAATGCAATTGCAGTTTGCTTTTTATTCTGCTTTTCGGAAGAAATTGCCATCCCTTTGACTAAAATTTGCTCTCACTAACACAACAAGCTTGTTTGCTCTAGCCAGCGGGGTCAAAGGAAGTATGGCTAAAACCAGAATTTAGTTTATCACATTCACAGCAGCTTTTCAACAAATATGGGTTAACGCACATAGCTGTTCCTGGTCTCATCTGTGAGAATGGCAGAAGAGCCTTCAGACAGGGTATTGCTTCAGACTTCCTCCGAAATCCTTCTGCCTGAAATGTGCAGAGCTCCACCTGTTGCATTTGCAAAGCCAGGGCTGAAAAAATATCTCTTTTAGCATTAACTTTTTACTGCTTATTTGGTTTTATGCTACAGCTGTAAATCTGTTGTTGTTTTATTTGCTGATCTGTTTTATTAAGTGCCTTCTGATGAACAACAAGCAATGTGTAATAAAAACATCTACAGTATGTTGATGACTTCTTTCTCTCAGTCACAGATCTTAAACTAGTCCCTAATGTGCTGCTATACAGAACCCTGCCTTGTTTCTAATGCTCGTTACTGAAATGTTCATCTGGGTCCTGGCTGGCGTTTTTGGCTGAATTTGCATTCTGTTGCTATTAAAGGAGACCCTACCCTGGGAATTTCTTTCTGGTTCATTTGCAATTTCTTTTACACCAGACTCCACTGAATAGATCCTTGCTGGAGTAAATATCATAGTCAGATAAATGCATGAAAGAATGAAACAATTTGCATTTGGTAAGAATCTGCCCCTTATCCAATAGCAGCAGATGTTGAAGTTTTGATTTATTTTTCCTCATTCAGCATCTGTGTACCACATACAGGGTTTTATTACACAATCAAGGCCTGTTTACTCATAAGTGTACTCTTTGCTGCAGAATTATCTGCTATAACATGGTATGCAGTCAAATTTTAAATGCTGGGGTGTTTCTATGACTTCCATGGAAACTCCTGCCTGGTTTAGGAGTTAAGAGGAGGTCCTCTTAAAATCTAAGAGGACCCAGTGCCTTCCCTCGGTTTACACTAGTTGAGACAAACCCCCAGACATCCCCGTTCATCCCTTAGGCAATATTGTGTTGGTGCCTGGATCTTAGGGAGTGTGTTCAACCCGGCTGCCCAAAGACCTGCTGCTCCATGTGATATTGTCTGCTGGGAAAGAAGTCGTATTTTCATGGTACACTGTGAGTGAGGTGAAGTGCTGTAGAGGACTTCAATTGTTTAGGGAATTGTTTAGGTTTCTTGAAGATCACTTTGGCTCTCCTACCACTGACAGCACAGCAGGCAACGCCTTCCTTGACACTCCCAAGTAACACACAACTCTTGCCAGTGCAGAAGGTGCCCATAAAGAGGCCATTAACATTGATGGACACAATCTCTTAGGGAAGAGAACTGAAGATGTAGAAACCACCTGTAAGAACCTTCACAAAGAGGTGTTAAAGGTAGGCAGTGGAATTTAAATGCTACACTTTAAGCACCCAGATTTTACAAGGGTTTCAAATTTTGATGGAAACTTAGTGGCTGATGTAAATGATCTATTTCTGTTACTGCATCTTCACAAGTTTGACCCTGCTTTCTGGTTCAAACTTTATTTCAGCTAAATATTGGGATAATGAATGAGATGGTACTCTATCACAGTCCAAAAAAATCTTAATTTATATTGGTGGCAGATACAGTTAGCTCTTAGCCTATATTTTTTGCTACATTTTCAGAAACATTGATAAGCCTCCAGTGGTCTATAACCTAAATATCAAATAATAACATTTACAGTTTGTAAGAAAAAGAAATATACTGCTGTTTACCATAAAAGTCCATTAATTACCCTCCTCTTTATTCCCTGTAAGCCACTCCCAGAGGCTGGATCCAGGCTTACCATTACTTAAGTGTGGAATTTGAACCACCATCATTTCTTACACACATAATTCATAACAAGAAATTATTCCTAATCACTTTCCTTTACACAATAGCAATATATAATGCTATATCTGTAAGCCTCATGTGTTTTTATGACATTACAGTGCTCTAGTGTATGTTTTTCTGAAAACAACTTTTGAAAATTAATGAAAAGTCATCTTGTTTATGTAGCAACTACTGGCAGCAGTAGTTAAGTCGTCTTTGTTGTGACCTCAAAGCATCCTAAAATATGTAATGCAATTATATCTTTTTAGGACTGACTCCTTTTCTATTAATTTTATGTTAGCACTAAATCAAATTAATCTTCTCTAACATTTCAGTATTGCAACATCTGGACCAGTTTTTATTTTTATGTTTGCATCACTTATAATTAAATTAAATAATTTGCTGCACTAAACAGTGAATCAGAAATTCTTTAAATCAGAAATTTTCTATCATTAATAAGTACCTTTAACCATAACAGATTCTTTCATCATAAGTCTATTTCAGAATTAGTGGCTCAGATCTGAGTTGGGACCTGCTTCTTTTCTTCTGTGAACAAAAAGCATTTGCGTTTAATGATTTCTACCAGCGTACCTTTGTTCATACATTTGCAAAACTTATCCATTAGTAAGGATTATAGTCTTAATTCTATTTCTTGAAAATACTGGACATATCTATTCCACACAGCCCAGAATTTTTGAGCTCGGCATACTTGCATTGATCCCAGAAGTGACATCACACCAAACAGGGGAAGGATGGGAGCCAGACCAAATGCACAAATGTGCATGAACATGGTAATAACAGAACTAATGTAGCTAGACTTCCTCCAGACTCAAACTTAAATCAGCAGTGACTCTCACATCTCTCCAGGTTTGAGTATCCCTGTGCTGGAGCTGGCTTTAAAAACTGAGTTCTCTACAATTGCTTCTCATCTATGGCTATTAACTGGAGAGATTGTAGGGAGCTTATTAAGTTACTTGGGTTCTTAGTTCTCTTAAAAACTGTGCGTTTGAGGGAAGAAAAATAAATTTGTACTCCAATTAGTGATTTAAAAGCCTTCTAAGTGTTCTTAATCACTTTTTCCCCCTTCAGCAGTCTGACAAAAAAACCCCAAGAACTGCCTTTTCTCATCTCCAAAGTTCTAATATATTTCAATTTATGAATATTTCAAAATCCTTCCATCTTTCACCCAAATGGAGATGCCTGTTCAGAGCTGACTTTTTGCACATCTGTATGTTTTAAACCTACGAAGTTGACAGAAAGAAAGTTCTTTTGCTTGATACTGTCATCACAGTGGATGTTCTTACTCACAGCACCGTTGTCCTGTTACCAATTCCTTCTATGGTTTCTCCAAAGTAAAAAGAAAATCCACCTACTCTTGTTTTTGAATATCAACTGTAATTCTGTAATTGGTTCAGAGCAACATGAAAACTGTGCTCTAAGAAAATCATCACTGTAAGAAATATCTGTTTGTATATTACATCCAGCCCCACGTCTTTAACAGGTTAAGCACTTAACAGGCTCCAATGCCCTCTGCTTTCCAGCAAACAGCTTTTAGGCACTATGTGGTGTGGGTTATCCTCAGCATTATGGTTACTGCAGCCACACACAGCACAAGTCTTCAGGTCCTCCACACATCTTGTCAGCTCTACCTGTTTCAGCCAGGGCACGGGAAGAACTTTGAACATACGGTGGCTAATAGAAATCATAAGATACAAGATTTTCCCATTTTTTAGGAACTTACTTCATACCACTGGAGTCCCTATATTTTGCTCAGGGCTACTAGTGTGAACCTGAGGGGTTGTTTCTACAAGCCAAGTTCAGAGGTGCAGACAGAAACAAAAAACCCTTCTGGTGTTGACTGGAAGGGACTTAAGTGGTCGTCTTGTCCCTCCTCCCAAAGTGAGACTGTCGCCAACACTAGACTAGGTCAGTAGAGCCTGTAACAAGGATCCACCACCACTCTGGATAACACACTTCAACACTGTACCACTCACCAGTGAAAACGTTTTCCTTAAAGTAAAAGATGAACCTCTCAAACCAAAACGTGTGGCTGTTACTCCTTGATGTGTGTAACATATATCATGACCAAGAAGAGTTTGACTCTTTCGCCTTCGTAATTCCCATGTGCACATTTGCAGACTGCTGTAGACCACCCCTTTACCACACTAAACAAGTCCACATCTCTCAACATCTTCTCACAGACCCTATGCTCCTGATCGCTGGCTCTCTCAGTAGTCCTCCAATGGATCCAAATGTGACAATCCTGAATCCTGACTCAAAACTGCTGTGTCTGTGCTTCCATGTTAATAAAGTTTGTAAATCAGGTATTACAATGTCTTACATGTAAGTCCATGGCCTCCTAGTGTGGTGCAAAGCACTTGGGTATGTGCCCAGACTCTCTACATAGAGATACAACAGAGATATCTACAACAGAGATACAGGCACCCCTGAAGGTCTCTCAATAATGATCAAGAGCAGAGCATGTACTTGCCTCTGCTGACTGTACTGGGAGCCTTCACGCTTCAGTGAAGCAATTCAGCACTCTTTAACGCTGAGCAGGGAGCTGCCTGGAGCTAGCTAACGGGAGGTCATGCACAGGACTGCACCAGAAGAGGCATCTGACTCCGAAGTGCACAGCAGCTGCCTGGCTCCCCGGGGAGCTGGGACACAAGGTCAACCTCAGAGAGTAGGTGACCGGAGAGGAGGTGTACGGTATGGATCAGTCCTGCTCAGCACAAAGGTTTCAGATGCAGCTAGCATTTCCAACTGGATCAATATTAGGTGGGGAAAAACCCCACAATTCTAATGTAATTTTTTTTTTTTTTTTTTTTGGAAAGCTGTTGAAAGTTCTTAGCAAGTCTATGAAGTATAACTGGCCAAGACTTTGAGGCTAACTTCTTATATTATAGATTCACAAAGCCATATTCTTGTCCTCAACATTTCTGAGCTAATAGAGTAATGAAGATAGCCTCTGAGCTTCTGCACTTCTGCTTTGTTTGGTGTTTTGGGGTATGTTTCACACAGTTTTGGAAAATGCTGATAAAGTTCCAGCAGCCACATTTCCGTCTCTTTCACCAGTTGAATAATATTCTGTTTCCCAGGTATTGGACACTGGAATCAGTAATTTTAAATTCTCCTGAAGAGGTGCAAACTAGACAAAAATTAAATTGCAGCCTTCCAACAATAAAAGGTAGGCTTTGTTCAAATAAAGCTGGTCTCCTCCAACTGTACTTAAACTAGATGGTCCTTCAGTTTCTTTCCTGGTCATGTATCCCCTAGGACAAACAATTAATTCATGCATTTTTAAATAGAAAAAATATTTTATTTATTTTCAATAAGCTGCTACTAGCTAGAAAACTGTTATTCTAATTCTTTTGCAGTAATTAATTTAAATATTTCTGAGGTGAAAGTCCAATCCCTTTATTTATGTTGCATAGTAAATTGAAATGCAAATAGGAGATTACAGGTATATTATACAAACAGAGAAAAAAAGATAGGGGCTGAAAAAATTGCAGGAGAGGTTGGAATAGGAGGTAATTTAATACATATGCTCCATAAACCACATAATCTTTATTATGAATTTATAATATGTACAAAGGCTGTGAAAAGAATAAGAAATGGTTTCAGAAAAATATTTAAAACTTACATTTTTTCACCACTCGTTGCCTAAATTAAACCATGTAATGGAAGTTTTGCTTTCCAGAATTGGGTATAGATTTTCATCTATCATTTGCCCATGATTTCCTTTTCTTGGTGCCCTGCGTACTGAATTTCTTCTTAGATCTCTGTAGGTACCTTAAAGTTATGAGAAGGATTGTACAGTATAACATTAGCCTATATATAGTATAAATGATCTGATAAAAAGTGACAGCCCAGAGTGTTAACAACTGAAGGGAGGTATTCCAACATCAAAAGCTGCAGTAGTTAGTTATGATTTACCTACCTTACAAAAATACTCATCTGCACAAATAAGTGTTTAAAATATGTTCTGTTGCTGCAAGCAAAACTTACATATTTTAAACTTCAAACAAAATATTGTGGAGCTGTATTCTATGCGATCTTATCTAGGCCAGGTAAAGTGAAGCAATTAACGGTGTCTGATTCAAGAAACCTTCAATGTCTTCTGAAGCTGGATCTCTCCCTGTTCCTGGGCCATATGGAGATCTGGCTGTAGCTGCACTGTCATGTACACGGCTCCAGAAGAGCCTCTCTGAAGGGGCTATTTTTTTTCCATTCTCTAACAAGTTTCATATTACTTTATACATTTCTTAAATTTATCAAACTCGGCCTTAAAATTAGGGTTTTTTAGTCCTGCATTACTCCCATAAAAATTCTCATTCAGATCCTTGGTGTTGTAATGTTTAACTTTTTTTTTTCTAATTTCCGGCCTAAATTTATTCATAGCCAATTTATACCCATTTGTTCTTGTGTCAGCATGGCCTTTATCTTAAACAGTTGTTTTCACTGCCTGATGTTTACATCCCTGAAATGCTTACAAAGAATGAGAGCCAAGACAGATGGCTATTGCTTAACCTGTAAATTGTATTAATTATAATAATTAATCAGTTTTTTGGGAGTCAAGACAGTGTGATTGAGCAGGATTTGGTAGTACCCAGATAAAATTCCTTACAAGAAGCAGAAAAGTTGGTGGAAGATTTTGAGTTAGTAAATAATATGGTGATCCTGGTAGTAAATGTTTGCCAATAATTATTATTACTGAGCTGAATCGATACACACAGCCGGTGCCTGTAGTACTTTACAGTCTCTTGTAAGGACACCCGAATGGGCCACAGAGGCTGCCGATAAACAGTTACCGCTCTGGGGCCTTCTCTTTTTTTCTGGGTCATTGAGGAGGTCCTTCAAGGTATGCCTGCATTACCATGTTGGTTTGGATTCTGAAGTAAAATCCTCCTGATAGTCCCTGTTATCGACGCTTTGGCCCCCTGGGCAGAGCGGTTGTGCAGGAGTGAACTGTAATCTTCGGAGATGAGGCAGAACAGGGTGGTGCATGCCCCAGACACAGCTGGAGCAACCATCTGCGGGGGCTTTCAGTCCACAGTACCAGACCACAGCAAGTCCAAAGCAAAACCTCTCCACCGGTCCTGTAGTGTGGATGTCAGGACCTCAGAGCACCTTACTCTTCCACTTCTGTCTTTAATAGGTGGTAATAACTTAACCACTGCTCTAATTTTACATATGTTTAATTACAGAATCACAGACTCAGTAAGGTTGGAAAAGACCTTTAGGATCATCAAGTCCAACCATCAACCCAACACCACCATGCCCACTAAACCATGTCCTGAAGTGCCACGTCTACACGTTTTTTGAACACTTCCAGTGCCTCCCTGGGCAGCCTGTGCCAATGCTTCACCACTCTGTAAAGAAATTTTTCTTAATATCCAATCTAAACTTGCCCTGGCACAACTTGGGGCCATTTCCTCTCCTTCTATTGCTAGTTACTTGGGAGAAGAGACCAACGCCCACCTTGCTCCTTGCCACAACCCGCTTTCAGGTAGTTGTAGAGAGCGATAAGGTCTCCCCTCAGCCTCCTCTTCTCTAGACTGAACAAACCCAGTTCCCTCAGCCGCTCCTCATAAGACTTGTGCTCCAGACCCCTCACCAGTTTCGTTACCCTCTCTGGACACGGCCCAGCAACTCAATGTCCTTCATGTAGTGAGGGGCCCAAAACTGAACACAATATTTGAGGTGTGGCCTCACCAGTGCTGAGTACAGGGGCACAATCACTTCCCTACTCCTGCTGGCCACACTATTTCTGGGACAGGCCAGGATGCTGTTGGCCTTCTTGGCCACCTGGGCACACTGCTGGCTCATGTTCAGCTGGCTGTCAGCCAGCACCCCCAGGTCCCTTTCTACCGGGCAGCTCTCCAGCCAGTCTTCTAAAAGAAGCATTGCATGGGTTTGTTGTGACCCAAGTGCAGGAAATGGCACTTGGCCTTGTTGAATCTCATACAATTCACCTCAGCCCATCGATCCAGCCTGTCCAGATCCCTCTGCAGAGCCCTCCTGTCCTCCAGCACATCAACACTCCCACCCAGCTTGGTGTCATCTGCAAACTTACTGAGGGAGCACTCGATCCCCTCATCCAGATCATCAATAAAGACATTGAACAAGACCAGCCCCAGAACCGAGCCCTGGGGAACACCGCTTGGACCGGCCACCAGCTGGATTTACCTCTGTTCATCACAACTCTCTGGGCTCACCCGTCCAGCCAGTTTTTTAACCAGCGAAGGCACATACTTCTTCTTTATGTCATCCTTGTTTCAGAGGCCCTGCAAAATGTTTTTAACTTCTGTTCATAAAGTGTTCAGAAGAGAGACAGCAGACCACAGGATCATCATCTTACCTTCTATCAGTGCTTTAAGTGGGACATGTAATACCTCTGGATGCCCTTTACAACAGAATTATATTCTGGTATCTGCCTGAAATTCTTCAGTGGGTTGGGAGTTTAATGTTAATTTTTACTCTTGTAATGACCTGGGAATTGTTTGATTGTGAGAGAATAATCTCATTGTGACCTTTGAAATTTGTAAAATTTTCCTTCTGAAGGAAGCTTTGTACCTACAAATTGTACACTCAGTTGCTGAATGAAAAATGCTCTTCCCTCACCCATTTCTGTTCTCTTGTTTCACTCGGCTCTAGTCTTATATGCAATTTTCTGTGCGGACCAGGATACACACAGTGCTACAGTTTAAGATACTGTAGTAATAGCTCCACTGCACATATATTTTTGGGTAGTTCCACAGTAAAGAATTCAGTGCACCACTTCCTGAGGTAGCATGCAATAAATTATGAATAGTTGCTATTCAAGCAGCACTTTTCATTGTAAGCACTGAGTCAGTTAGGGATATTGGAGAGGGAGCTATAATGATTATGAAACCTGCAACTATCTTCTGTCCTCTGTCTGAATGCTTGCGTGAGGACTGGACTTAGATTTTACATTTGAATGGCTCCCTTTGCAAATGCCATCATTTATGTTTGAATATAATTACCCTTAAAAAAAAAAGTAACACAAAAAAGAAAAAAGAGAAAAAGAAGTTTTCACATGGGACAATGCTGACCATAGATGAGGTCTCAGCAAGGTTGACTTTGGCAGATCAAAATAACCTTTTGTGATTTCCTAGTATTTTGGCTGTCTGCCATGGAGGCACATTAACTGCAAAACTGCTGACAATCTTCTAGCACAGAAGCAGCGTGGAGATTTGAAAATGGCAAGTTCAATTGCAAGTTTCACAGTAGTTAAAAACTTTTGAGTCTTTCCTCCCTGCTTCTGCCTAGATTTTCTTCTACCTCATCAGTTCCTACCTAGAGGTTCCCTCTCTTCTTCCCATGTCCGCCTTAAATTTCTGGATGAATTTTTATCTCCCTTTTCTTCTGGTTCCTAAAGTCTCTTTGTATGAGTTGAGTGTCTTCATCACCTCCTCGGGCCAAGTGGAAGGGCTGGAATTTGGCTGAAGAAGGGGCAGTGGGGAGCAGGCAGACTCCACCTCACCCAAATGAATTATCAGCTAGGACTCATACTAAGGGATAGTTCCTATGCCAGGGTGCCCTCAGGCTGAAGCACACTTGGTTGCTCAGCATTCATAGAAAGGCCACAACCTGGTCAGCAGGGGTTAGTTGGAGGGATGAAAGATATTCAGGGCAGAGACTTCAGAGAAAGAATAATGCTGCACTGATTGTGATTTTTTTTTTTCTTCACCACCTTATGCATAGGTCTTTATATCTTCCTTTATATCCACGAATCTGTAAAATACGCATTCTTAAAACTGAAGCAACTCATCCTGTCCTACCTAACATTGTCATTCGGAAAGATCTGGTACAAAATTACAAAATCTCAAAATCTTGCAGTGAAACTGCATTGATCAGGACTTTTACTTTATCCTCTAAGAAATGTCAATGTTTTGTGGACACTGACAGATCCATTCACTCTGAAACAGAAGATATCAATCTGGATCTTTAAAGCTTGATAAAGCTTTAGTCAGGTGAAAATATTAAAACATGAAGCTACCTGTTGTACCTGTGCCTGGCTAAAAAAAATCCCCTACTAATTATAAGGTATTTGAAATGTGTATTTTAAAACATTCAGGACTAGAGTGTTCCACTCTATCTTAAGAGAAGCAGAGCATTTTACCTGAGCTTGTGACTATGAAAATAATGTATTAGAGAAAGTCTCTTTTAAATCAAAAGTGTTTTGAAGCGAGGAACCATTTTTGTTGTCTGTGTTGTCCATTATAAGAACAGAAGCTTCAGTTTTTGAGGCTGACTTGCATTTAGGGAAAAGTTCTCAAAATCCATCAAATACATGCTATTTTGGCTGCACAAAGTGAAATAAATGGGAAGAGGTGGTGTGAGGAAGCTTAGTTCTACAGCAAATAGACACTAGGACACTTCCAGGAAAATACAGTCAAATTGTGGTTTTGAGCAGGAATAGTGAAGGGAAGAACACGGTCTGCAAAGTCTAGCCTATATCTGACAGGTTAGAAATCAGGACTCTGAAAGGCTACTTAGCTTTTCTTCCTTTTGCCTTTATTTTTTCTTTCATTAGATGATGAAGGAACCTAATTCAGAATATTGTTCATGAGGATTCATGTATGACAGGCTATATAGCCTCTCTAGCACTCTGGAAGTACACCCTGCTGTCATCTTTATGTGACCAGAAGTAGGTCTGCCTGAAATGGCTGGGTTCACCAAAGTGTTTGCCTATGAGGGGAGAGAGAACAGAAAAGTAGTTTAGAAAAGCACTTCAAGGGCCAAGACTGCCTTTTGTGTAATTAATAAGCAATTTGTGATCTCCATGAGAAACCTTCATCAAGATGAAAATTATAAAATGAGTAAGACATAAGTACATTGGTATTTCTTCTAATATGTTGCCTATAAATTACTATAACAGTCCTGGATAAATTGTAATCTGGAAAAAAAGCCAGCCAAGCCAGAAGGACTTGTAAATCCTCTATAAGTACTATGATAGGCATGTAAATTTAAGGAACTCCCACGGAGGGAAAAGGAACTCTGCAAAGAGCTAGGGAGTTGGGAAGTGTGAATCATCGCAGCTGGAGTCAGTGCTGTTCCTCAAGTTGCATTCCTGTTAAATGAAAGAAGAGGAAAGGAAGTAGAAGAGAAAACAAGTGAGAGAAGAACAAGTTCTGTTCTCTTCAAAACCCCAAAAGGGACACAAGGTTAGATTTACCCAGACAAGGCAGTCAGAGGATGAAGAGGACCACTCTACAAGCTGCCCAGGAGGTTGCAGGTCTGCTCTAGAAGAAAGCACTGCTGAGGCATGGCCCTCTTCACATGCAGCTATGCAGTGTCTTAGGTTGGTTTTATGTGACAACCTGGCGAAAAGCTTGTGTTTGGCTTCATCTGAAGCTTTGCATGGGTAGCATGCCTTTGTAACTGTTTCTGGTCCCATGCAGTGTGCCCAGGTGGCCAAGATGGCCAACAACATCCTGACCTCTATCAATCAGCAATAGTGTGGCCAGCAGGAGTAGGGAAGTGATCGTGCCCCTGGACTCGGCTCTGGTGAGGCCACACCTCGAATACTGTGTTCAGTTTTGGGCCCCTCACTGCAAAAAGGATGTTGAGCTGCTGGAGCGTGTCCAAAGAAGGGCAACCGAAGTTGGTGAGGGGTCTGGAGAACAAGACTTATGAGGAGCGGCTGGGGGAGCTGGGGTTGTTCCGTCTGGAGAAGAGGAGGCTGAGGGGAGACCTTATCGCTCTCTACAACTACCTGAAAGAGGGTTGCGGTGAGGTGGGTGTTGGTCTCTTCTCCCAACTAACTAGGGATAGGATGAGAGGAAATGGCCTCAAGTTGCGCCACGGGAAGTTTACACTAGATATTAGGGAAAATTTCTTTACTGAGAGAGTGGTGAAGCATTGGCACAGGCTGCCCAGGGAGGTGGTGGAGTCACCATCACTGGAAGTGTTCAAAAAACGTGTGGACGTGGCACTTCAGGACATGGTTTAGTGGGCATGGTGGTGTTGGGTTGATGGTTGGACTTGCTGATCTTAAAGGTCTTTTCAAAACTTAATGATTCTGAGATTCTGTGATTCTGTGAAAGAATACATCATGTGATGCAACCTACTTTTGTAACTGTACTACACATGCAGCTTGGAAGAAAATGTTGCAGAGGCAGACCAAGGGCCAGATAAGACAGTGTCACAGACAATATCCAACCTGTAGGCCAGACTTTCTCTGCCTTGTCTTATATACATCTATATAATGCTTAGCATAGAGCAATTCAAATCCCAGATGAGACTAAATGATATCATCATATAAATTAAAAATATTTGCACAGTTTACTTATTTACTTTCAATTCTCTTAAGTGGTAAATGGGCACTAGTGTTTATGAAAGGACTTCCCATTTGAACCAACTGGAGTAGCTGAGCACACAAAGGAGAAAGATTCCTCCCACTTTACTGCTTTTCTTCTGCCAGTGATGTTTGTTTAAAGACTAATCCAGAAAGATTTTGACTTTAGTGGCAAATGCTTATCAGGTAACACGTAGTCTCTGTTTTGGTGGCACAGTACTCCTTTGTACTGAACTGAACAATAATGTGTCACAAAGCGCCTCTCAGGGAGTCAAAAATTCACTGCTAGGTTTAGTCAGACTAAGCACACAGAGCAGTAATGAGCAGAGCATCCTGTTTTGAAATGGGTAATTACTAAACTGTCACAGTAGAAAAAATGTGTGTTTCTCTGTGAAGTACTAGGTTTCTCCTAGTACATTCTCCTTTCATGCCCTCCTCCACATAAGGAGAGGGCATGAAACCAAGGGATGGATAACTTTTTCCTAAGTCTGAGCACTTTCTAAAGATGTCAAGGAAGGGGAAAAAAACATAATGTAATAAACATGTCAAATACTTGCTTGTTGCACAACGGGAGGGGCAGACGTACTTTCCTAAGAAGTGGGGACTATCCTGCTGACTTTGGCTTCTTGCACCTCCATGTGACCTTGGGAGTATGACCCCTTCTGCATTTCACTTTGATGTTCTCAGGCTGTATGATTTGCCAATAATGCATCATCTGATCCCGTGGGAACTCCTTCAAAAGACAGATGCATATGTCTGCTTTACTCTGACGAAGTAAAACAACGTGAAAACAAGCTGATCTATAAACAACTCATGAAACATTTTGTTTCCTGCATGTTAACTACAGTTGTTTGATAACAATGATCTGCATAGGAAAGGGTGTGAATGAATGTGAATGATCCGGTGAGAATGCCATTGGGTTTTTAATGTAGGATATTAATGTATTGGGAAAAGGGAGTAAAGACTAATAAGAATTTTAATCTAAATTTAGCCATAAAGCTGCTTGGCGCCTGTCATTGTGGCTGAGATCTCCTTTAGGTGTCTCAAACACAGTCCTCTCAATCAAAAGCCACCAGCAGGTCTGGCTCCTTTTATAGTCAGTGGAGATAAGTAGGTCAGATTAACCATTTTTCAGATTTACCTACAGTAAACGTTTCAGCAGGAGTGAGATGAACCCTTCTTAGAGTGTCTCTTCTCTTTTGGCTGCAGATGGGCAGAGTGGGCACTTTTTGGCAGAGTGATGGGCTCAGATGGAGATATCTCCATTGCATGCATTGAAAGTTGTGTGAGATTAATTCCCCCCCCACCAATCTCCAACCCTAACTCAGTACCAGACCATTTTTTTCTTTGTCTTCTTGCCCACCTTTCTATGTATTCCACTGTGTAATACTTGATTATATTACAGCAGCCGCCCAAATTAGTTAGGAGAAATACAGAGAGACAAATCTTGTCCTAAAAAAAATTAGAGCTGAGGGTTGGATGGAACGGGTAGGACTTGTGTATGCGTTTCAGGTTTCATATATTACTCTTTTGAAATTAATTAGACATTAATTACATATGTTAGCAGACCCCAGTGTCTCCTCTGTTAGTAGCTATGAACCAGCTTTCACTACCCAAGTCATTTCGTTTCCCTACCCAAGTCATTTCGCTTTACAGAATAAAACCTCTCCTATACAACTCATTTTTGGGAAGTTAAAGTCCTGTGTTTTAAACAATGTTCTTGTCTTTTTTTGCTTCAGATATAAGGATGATGATTTCTAAAACTCTGATGTGAGTTAAATACTGTGAAGTTTGGATGAACAATTTTTATTGAAAGTTTTGTTCAGTTACAGATAAAGTCTTTGGATCTTAAAGTATACCAAAGCAAGTCTTTTCTGGAAAACGAAAGGCAATCCAACACTTCTACAGTCTTGTGCAGGTACAGTTGGAGGGAAAAGGACTCAACCACTTTATTTTCCAGAGGAAATCTTTCACTATGAAAAGCAAATAACCACATTGTTCATCAGGCACTGGCTTCTCTGTTTAAGGTGTCTGACTGAGTGGTATCACTATGAGCTGTTAGCTTCAAAAACATAAAATGAGAGGAACTTTGATGAGAAAACCTTTGGATGGGCACCTTTGGTGTCACCTTTAACTAGTTTAATATCTGTCTCTGGTCCGCTTCTTTTTTCTCCTTCTTCTCCCGCTTCATTCCTCCATCCTTGTATGTTTACCCATCTTCTCCCCTGTGCCATTGTCTCCAAAGTTTCTAGACCTTTTTCTGAACATCCTCCTACCCTTGCAATATCTGTCCTGTTCCTCACTGGCTAGCTCTCTGCTCTTCCGTGTACTTACTGCTCAGAAGAGAGTTTCTCTATACTTCTAATAAATAATCTAATAAATAATAATAATATAAATAATAATAATATAAATAATAAACCTAATAAATAATCTTCTAATAAAGATTTTGCTTATTTTGTTCTTCATTGTGTTCATTTACTTCTGGCTTCTTAAGGTCTGGAGTTGTCTCAGGAGGGTGCACTCCCATCACCCAAAGGCTGGCTAGCACTGGGAGGGTTAGGAGTGATTGGACTGCAGCAGTAATGGGAACCCCATAGGTCTTCACAGTCATGGACTTGGGGTGAAGCTCTTAACCCAGAGTCACTTTGGCGGTCACTGAATTGTTTGTCCCAAAACACAGAAGTTTCCCCTGACTCCAGCTTGGGTGAGAGGACGAGCAGGAGCACAGTGTGGAGCAGGGCAGGGTGGACTCTGACTCAGCTGTAGCTGGCTCATGTCCTCATCCTTCCTGTTATTAGCAAAGGAACTAATCTGACACAGAACTTTTGGCAACTTCTGTCCTTTACACTGGTCTGCTGTGTGAGGTAATGGGATGGGAGGAAACCTCCAACGGGGGACTACTTACCCTCACATGGGACTTCACTGGGGCAGGTAACCCACATGGCTCCTTGTGCCTCTTACATATTTGCACAACTGGATGCATTATTCACATAAAATAAGAGTTTTGATTTTTCCTCTTGATTTTTCCTCTTCCCTTAGCCTAGCCATATAGTGTTGTCATGCTCTACTTGTAACCAAAAAGCCTCATTTTTGGATGATTGATGTAACAATAAAGCCTGCGGCAAACAGTCAGCAAGGACCACTTAGCAGAACGTGGCTTTGCAAACAGAGGCAAGTAAGGTAATGTCTGTCATATCCCATAAACTTCCTGCAGAAACTGGTCTCTGGACAATTGGTTTTGTGGTCCTTCCCAGTGGACTTGTTTGGTTAAGATTGGTCTTATCCCAAAGAAAGTGCCAATACTGAAAGTATAAACTGGATAATTGCTGAGAGTAAGGTCTTGTTCCTGCCTTACTCCCAACAGTATAACACCACCAACCTTACTAACTTTACCAGCAACCACTGACAAACTAGTAGGGTTTTTTGCTTTGTTTTGTTTTGTTTTGTTTTCCTGCTACATTTCACAGGCATATCTCCAGCTGCAAAGAACAGTGCTATTAGGGCTGCTATGAGGGGCATTAACTCTATACCCAGACCCAATACAGATAGATTGACAAATAACTTTTGTTCCCAAATAATGATAATTTCTCACAGAGACATCATGGAGTGTAGCGATCATGATGAACTCAGCATTGCGATTCTTGTGATAAGCTAGAATGCTACCTTATGTATGCTTAAGAGAAATTTTATACACCTGGAAAATCACAGTAAAGAGGAGAGATGTTAATCTATTGGTTTTTTTCTCTGTAACAGAGACCTCCTTTTGCTCTGAGGATGGTGTTAGCAGAATGTGCCATTCCTGACCATGGAAACCCATCTCTTTCTAACTGAGATACTCTAGTGTGTCCAAGACCTCTTCACCGTCCTGGCAGGTATGCTGTGGGCATAATGTAGGGCATAAAGGCAGCGTCTGGAGGCCACAGTGCATTAGGGTAACTCAGATGGTGTTTAAGCCTATATTTAGGCATTAGAAACACTCCCAGTGTTTATAGACCCATTTCAAGTAAAGGAAATGACATTTATTTTCCGTAAGTACAAAGAATGGTGAAAATTTTTGAGTTAAGTGAAGCTTTTATCTATTAACAATCACTCATTGACGTACGAAGTTACATCTCATTGTGCAGAATGTATCTTTTTATTATTTTTTGTTATCAATCCATTGGAAGTGCTGTGGCTTCCTGTCCCAGTGCATGTGCAATATAATACAAACAAGAACGCCTATTGAGCATGACTTCTAAGGAAATCTGTGTTTGTAGTTTTGGGAAAAAAAGGTACTACACAAGCCGAAAGAGCCGATATCCTGTGCAAGGAAACACACTGCACCAGGAGACTTCAGATTCAATTCTTGACTGCGCCTCTGGGAACGATGGTAAGACTTTGTGGAAGAGTGCAGAGCTGGCTGCAAGCTCCCTTTGCAACATCTGGGGTTTGGTTTAGCTGCTCCCTGGACCAGCCCTTAGCACAGGTCTGCACAGCCTGACTTTGCTCCTACCTCCTTTGCCGTTGCCAGCAGCTGCAGTGACGCAAGTACTTTCTGACATAGGACTACCCTGACCTTGACTTTCTGCCTGATATTAACAGCCTGAGCACAATGTGGGAGACATTGGGTTGGCGTCGGGCCATGGGAGAAGTCCCTCTGCTCTTGGCTGGCCACCAGCAGAGAGCTGTTGTGTTCTCTTGGCATGGTGAAACAGCCTCTGTGTCAGTGTATTCTCCATGAGACGAGTGGAGATATTTTATTGAATTCCTTCTTCTGACTTCATAGACTTTAATGCAATAATATGTCAGACATTTCAGTGAGTTAATTGCCTTCCTCATGAAAGCAAAATACTTGCTTGTTGATAAACAGAGCCATATCACACTAGCTTTTCTGAAATGATGAATTGATTAAATTACAATTTTGGTAACTTCTTTTTGTCATGCAACACACTATGGAATTCTTTGGGGAACAGTCAAGTTGGCACACTTATTTTTCCCAAAATTGCTGCAAGGAATTGAAGGTTTCAGTTTGTTGGGGAATTGTGGGTTATTTTTTTAACAAACATTAAAAACTATGTTACTGTATTCACATCTTTCAATATTGCATAACTTGAAAACATGAAAAAATGTGTATGTGAATTAAGGGAATATTTTGCAAAGTGTCTGTTTTTCTTCCTGCTTCATTTTGAAGGGAAAGAATGGAAGACAGAAGGAGAGGATGAAATCTGAATTACAGAGGAAAAGCAAATTGTCCAAAATGAATCCTGTTACCCTGAAAATCTTGATGAGGACTAAGCTTCCTAGGTGGAGCCAAGAATCCATCATTAGTCTAATTAAAATCTGAACAGTCTAACTAAAGTTATCCTTGGTTCAGTTACAATAGTGCTAACACTGTTAACAATACAGTTAGGGCTGAGGTATGCAAACTTTCTGGTACCTACCCCTTTTCCCTGCTCTTCTGCTCACCCATCCTCATCCCCCCTCTTCCCACGGCCCCCTCAAGATGATGGTGGAGATTTTCAAGAAGTGATCAGTGTCCCGAGTTCTTTGCAGGGAGGAATGTGACACTGATATTCCTCAACCTGGGATCTGCTTGGATTATTTTTATACACTGTATAAAACAATATGCTTCCTTCCTTTATCTCCAAGTGATTCCCAATTTCATATTTTGTTTGCTTTTCTATATTATTATACTTAAAAAATGTTTCACCAGACACACATGGTTACACTCCTACAGTGCCCAGTAATTGACCACTGCCATTTGTGTTTACAGTCCTGGGGTTTTTGGTATCTGTCTGTTGCTATACTATGCTACATTTTTATTCTAGGATCATAGGCAGTTCACCCTACACAGAATAACTACTTGTTATCATTACCTATTAGTTAGCAGTAGGCATTGCACTGCACAGTTGCACACAGCTAAACTAAAGCTAAAACAATTTAGGATATAGCTATGTGACCTCTAGACAATTGCTGTCACAGCTATGACATGCTAAAATCAGCTCACGCCAACAGAATTGAGGACAAGTCTGGGAAACCTGTATTGTTGGGTTAATACAAAGTCTGTGGCCTCTTAGCAGTAATGGCAAACTCATTTTTACTCAGCTACAGGACTCAGTTTTTCGTTAGGAAGTTCACGTGAAGGTTTCCTGAAAGTCAGGGATTTTTCTGAACGTACTAATTATGGAAACATTAAATCAGTCAAATAGGTAATACAAATACTCCATGAAAGAAACCTATAAACCTTGAAATTGTGTAAATATACACAGTTTTAATAAGGTTATTCCTATAAGGTTTAAATATTAAGAAACACTTATGGGTGGTCTGCTTATGAAGGCTTAACCTTGACCAAGCTTCAGCTGTTAAGCCATAAGAAAGCAAATATCTCATTACAACTGCAGACTGGAATTTTTATGGTCTAATCACTGACAGAAAACTTCATTATTACAAATGTGATAAGTGAATGTACTAATCATCTCTCCCTTGACAAACTAAATTTAACCTTTAACCTAAACTTTATCTTCGGTGGTTCTCTAGTCCATTTAATCTTATTTTGTGGTTTGTTCTAGATGCATGAGCACAAATTTAGCCCTTTACCACATACGGCCATTTCTTTTGATTCTTCTCCTGGCATCCATTTTTTTTTTTTTTTTTTTTTTTTTGAGGACGTGTTAGGACATAATTTTGGCAGATTATATTAACTTTGGCAGCCTTTTGTAAAAAGTCTAAGTATATTAGCATTTCCTGTTTAGCATGCTTCATACACATTGTATGGTTTTTGTTTTAGCAGCAGTCTTTGACTCTCTAGTCTAATAGAATTTGGATTTCCAAGATACTGATTAAAGACTACAATGTGCTTAGTATTTGTACCCATTAGCGTGAAAACCATAAAACAGTAAAAGCTCTGCTAGAGTAATTGGATATCTAAAATAGTGTGCCTTAACTTGAGGAAGTATTGCCTGCTGAGGCCAAAATGAGTCCCCACTCAGGACCGCCTAGCCCATGACATGCAGTTATAACTGATCTGCTCATTGAGTTACCCTAAGCAATTAATTTGGTGTCCAGAGACCACCTTGCAGCCTTAAGAGTCTGAAGTAATGGGTTTGCAGGTAGATTTGGTTTCAAATATACACTTACAAAAATGTCAGTAGAGGCAACGTTCTTCGGAGGTCTCAGGAGCCCTCTAGAAAGTGTCTGTATGTAAACGCAGCACCGCTGCTTGAAAGGGTGTCAGGAAATTATGTTTTAATGGATCTGTATTGTTCCAGTTCTCTTGTTTCTATGAGACCTGTGGGAACACTCCTTCAGAGTATAATTGTCCTTAAGCTTTTATGTATTGTTTTAAGAGACCATCAAGTATCCAGCACCAACACTTTTACACAACCTGGGAAACTTTACTGAGCAAGGTTGCTTGTCCTGATAAATGTAACTTACTCTTGTAAAAATGCTGTTGTGAGACTAGTTGGTTAATCACTTCAGGAATAATTGCTTCACTATCCTTTGGTGGAGGGGGGGGTGTGAATGAAAAGGACATTCATAATGCTACTTGATTTCAGCTTCTTTTTTTTTAATATCTCAATTATATTTAATGAGATAGATAGGATGGAGCAGATTCTAGAAAGTTTTCAAAACTGGAGATTTATAGTACAATAAAATCACTCGTGTCAGCTTGTACCAAGCACAGGTAAAGTGATTTGTCTCTGACACTGTTTTAAACTTTTTATATCAGTATGTCTTGTGTTGGTGGGACAAATTTGAATGAATAATTAGCATGTCTTCTATTTGACAGCCTGCAGAGCTACACATACTTGGCATGTACATGTTACTGCTCCTGCTTAGGACTCCACCACTTTGCTACAAAAGAATGGAAGGGAGATTATAAAGATAAAAGTGTTTTGTTTTCTAAGCCTACATACACATACATAGCACTTTCTGGATTTGAGCAGTAACCTCTGTGTCTCTCAATTTTCAGTATTGAATTATCTCCATAATTACAATACCTGCACTATCTATGCTGACCTTAATTTGCACCTGTCTATTACATGTGGTCCTATTTCTGTTGTGATTATCAAGGACATATCATTTATAGATGAAAAACAGGTGGTAGGAGATGAACCTGAAAAACTAGAGTGCATTTTAAATGGGCTGTATTCATTGGCTGAGCACCGTGTCCTACTATTAACCAAACAGTCTGTAGTCAAGGAATAGTCTTGATTTTCATCTTAATGTTGTTCCCCTGAAGTACCAATTGTGAATAAATTTCTATCACTTTTAGATAGCTAAATAAATAGCTCCATTGCATCCCACTCAATAATGATCCAGCATAAAACACTTGAGTACCTCTCTCAACGATACATACTCTCCTTATATGCATAATATATATAATCATAGAAATACAGAATCATAGAACGGTTTGGGTTGGAAGGGACATCTAGCCCAAACCCCCTGCAATGCGCAGGATCATGTTCAACTAGAACAGGTTGCTCAGAGCCCCGTCCAACCTGACCTTGAATGTTTCCAGGGATGGGGCATCTACCACCTCTCTGGGCAGTAGGTAGAGGGCAACCTGTGCCAGTGGTTCACCACCCTCATTGTCAAAAATTTCTTCCTTATGTGTAGTCTGAATTGATCTTATTTTAGTTTAAAACCATTACACCTTGTCCTAACACTACAGGCCCTACTAAAAAGTCCGTCCCCGTTTTTCATATAAGCCGCTTTTAAGTACCGGAAGGATGCAATAAGGTCTCCCCAGAGCCTTCTCTTCTGCAGGCTGAACAACCCCAACTTTCTCAGCCTGTTCTCATAGGAGAGGTGTTCCATCTGCCTGAGCATTTTTGTGGCACTCCTTTGGACTCGCTCCAACAAGCCTGTTTCTTCCAAGTATAGTTGGGAGGGACTGTTAGAAGTCTAGTCCAATGTCCCACTCAAAGAAAGGCTATTGCTACACTTGATCATATGTTGTCTCAGAATTGGCTTCTGGTGGAGCTAATAGTCCCTCTGTGGGTTAAAGCAAAAGACAGTTGAAGAACAGAGATGATGATTGTGGCCAATAGTTAAATCTTTCTGGCACAATGGCGAATAATAAAAAAGACTGTCCTACAATGAGAGTGGGCATCGGTACTGTGAGGTATTCTGCATGAACTGTCAGAAATCTATTTGGTTTTTTGCATCAGCATAAAGGTATATATCTTTCGGTTTGTCTTCCGATACATAAATACATAGAGATTACCTTCTTTTTCATCAAACTAGCAGCAGCCTAATCACCAACAAAGCAAAATTACAAGTACTTTTTTGAGGAGGAGAATATGAATAACAAATCACACCTAGTGATATAACAAATTGAAGACATTGAGGATCTGTGGTGATAAACATGAGAAAACACATTATGCAAAATGAAATAGAAATATATTAACATCATAATAATCAAATAATAGGCCCATGGGAGATATGTTCTTCTGAATTCTGTTAATAAAAACTAACTTATTTTTGTCATGAAATAAGAGGGTTTTGTTATTAACTTTTTTCTGCACACCAGATTTCATCTCAACATGCTACCCTGTTTTCCTTCAAGAAAAAACAAACAAGCAAACAAAAAACTGCCTTAGAAATTCAATTTTGCATTACCCATCATACTAAGTGCTCCAACTTGCCTGTTGTCTCTGAGAAAGCATTAAATCATTTATTTATATGGTAGAAACAATAAACGCCTTGTTTAACATAAGATGTAATATATTAGTTCTATACATTAGGTGAATAGCGTATTCAGCTAACATAACCAAAGAATTGTCAGTCCTACACATGGTTCTGTAAGAGCTCTAGCAATGAAACATGGAAGAATGACACTATTTTTCTCTATGGCAGTTGGAGTCATCTGTCAGTTCAGGGGAATGTTGTGTTAAAACCTTCCTGTTAACAGATGAGTTAAACACTTCACAATCACTTAAGTATTAAATGACACAGCAGATGCTTGGTCTATCCATCTGTGTTCTTTTCTCTGCTTGCTCATACATGCCAAACAATACAATAAGAAATAGGCTCAGCTATATTTTGAAATAAGTTTATCACTCCAACCTGTATTTACCCTGAGAAACGTGTTTCTAAATTTAGGAATTCAAGGAAAATCCATATTTTTAATCCTATTCTGATAAGTGAAGGTCAAATTTATAGGATAATACCAGAATTTTTCCCTTGAAGTTTTCAGATGTGTCCTAAGTTAATAAGAAAACAAAGCCATCTCCTTTTTTAATACAGTCTGCAAAACTACAGCTCTCTAAAATGAAACTTGGAGCTAAACTATAGTAAGGCTTGCATTTTCTTTAAGCTGAATAGTTATATTTGGGGTTTTTTTAATGTTTTAGTATAGCAATCTCAAAATTTAATTAATTCAAGAGTGGTCCTGCCTCTATTTTTGTGAAGAACTGGGAAACATCTTAATCTTCTAAAGGTCAACTGACTCTTTTACAAATTTTTAGCATCACACTGATAGTATTATTCTTTTCCAAAGCTCAGTACGATGTTTGCAATATGAAAGGAATATCTGTGTTTATTTACATGTTCTTGCAGTCTAGCTGTCTGTTCTAATGCAAGTATATTTCATTCATTTAGAGCTGTTCATTTGTAAAAAGACCAAGCAGTAACTGAAAAATTCAAAAGTTTTTTTTTTTTTCCTACATTGTGGGGGAAAAAAAAGTTAGAAATTTTGTGAAGTTCTCATTATAAAGATTGAAAGGTCATAAGGTTAGATTTTCAAACTTCTTTAGACACCCAAATATATAGTTAGCTGCCAAGTATGACTACATGAATGTGTATATGCATATTGAAGCACTAACTATCTTGAAATTTTGGCCAAGTATTACTTTGGTTAAAACTTAGTAAATTATTTTAATTCTGATGATAACTGCTATTGAAGAACAGATATATGTGATATTCTAAACCTGTTTTCACATGTGATGTGTATGCCAGGAAAAAAATGTAAATTCGTTTTAAAAAAATGCAACAATTCTGTCTTGGTTGTTTTCAGTTCAATTGCAGTTTTCTGCCTAATACGGTCTGAGACAAATCAAATCATGAACAAGGAATAAGCCATTCTTCATTCTCTAAAATATCAATAGAAATATTAAGTTTCTAACAATGTTTGCCAACTTATACACTCTCTCAGATAAACATATATGAAGACAATATACCATTTTACTCAGAAAAAAATATCAAATATTCCATTAATGTTACACTAGATGGCAAATAAATCTGTTTTAGAGGATGTGCTGAAGAGGCAAACTGATTAAAATGCTGGTTTAGATCAGTTGACCTGAGTCAGTCTTTCCTGATGACAGGAGACAGCTTTTTATAATGACCTATAAATATTAAACATGACCTGATGTCTCATGCTTTTGTGTTTGGGAAAAAAAATCAACACAAGGCTTTTAGTAGCGTGTAGGAAAAAGTGGTACTGAGTATTTCGGTGCAGTTCTCACGTACTCACACTGAAGTTAAAACTCTGACCGTGCCTAGTATGTGACTAGACTTTAAATGGTGTTTTAGGATGGATATTTGGATTTCGAGGAGACAGGGGTTGTGTGATTCTGCAGCAAATCAAGTGTTGATAAGGGGGACTTGTCTCAATGCAATTAGTGCCTCTCATTTTATTTTAGCTGTTGTTACTACACAGCTTGTAGGAGGAACGTATGTCTCCCTCCCTTCCTTGTTCTTCACCTGATGGAAAACGACAATGTTATATGCTAGTAAAATATGCTGAGACACATTTCAATATGTTGAAAAATACATGAGGCTTCAAGACTATTTCCAGATTCCATTAATAAATTACAGTTTCATTGCATAGTAATAATGGACTGAACATTACATACGGAGGCAAGAGTTGCTATTTCTTACAAAATATGAAAAGGTGTGCAGTTTGCTCAATACCTGTGTTGCTATTTCTGGACAAAAACTTTGGCTGAAGATCTCCAGCATGGAATATAACCTGACCTCGTTGTAAAAACCGTACAAACCTAACTCAAAGGAAACCAGTTAGAGTAATTAGAACAAGATTCAACTCTTACAGAGTGAATGTCTTACAGGCTGGCCTGCACATAATGACCATACTTGTTTTTCTTTCTCTTTTAGATCCATAGAGGGTGAAAATGCGCACATAAAATTCTTATACTGTTTTCTTTAAAAACACCCCTTAAAGGCTGATGTGCTTCATAAGTTTCCCCAAAGTCCTGAATATGGGTGTGCATTTCAGACTGAGATTTATTATGCTGACCATCAACTTGCCAAATTCTATTATAGTGAAAACCTTGAGATAATGCTTAATGGCATGAAGTGAGACTGTTTTAGTGAAGTTAAATGATATGTGCCTGAAGAAAAAAAGTGATTTAACAAGGACCTTAAAATCTTTAATCTTACACACAGTTTCTTAAAAGTGTGTTTATAGAGAGAGTTTTTCAGCTTCGAGAGAAAAAAAACAAAACCAAAGGAAAACAAAACAAAAGCAATATCAAAATGAAACAGCTATTTTTATTTTGAGACATTTATTTTTTCCAAAAGGGAAAATCTGCAATGAGTCACCCCAGCAGCTGGTGCTAAAGCTGGGTTACTCACATGTCTATAACTCTCTTAACATGGGTCCCAACACCAAAAGGTTCCTGAAGGAATTAAAACCAGAAGTCCATAAAATATGTGAAGGTCCATGACCAGTAGATATCATCTATTCAAGTCACCTCCATCTTATCATCTTTTATACATATGCCAATGCTTTTAACCAGGGCTTCCTGCATCTGTATTGTTAGCAGGGCATTGCATAAAGCTGAATTAATGTTAGCTTACTAACAACAGCTTTAATTGGTGCTTACATGTAACAATATGTATTATCCTGTAAACTGTATGTTTCACTGATCCCAGCAAGTATGGCAGTGTCCACCTTTTCTGCACATCTTCATTGTGCAGCACTTATCTTTGGCATTATATTGCAAAGTTGTTTTTCCTTTCCAGGTTTGGAAATTCAATTGGTCTTCTAATGACCTCAGGAAAGTGAAAATATTATGGATCGCTCCTTAGAAGTGCTTCCAGATTACTCATAGAACCTAAGAGAAGCAGGCTGATTGCAAAGGACAAATAGTTGCTTCCTGTGCACAGGTGGCTGAGAAGTGAAATCCCTGATGGTGAGTCAAATGCTGTCCTTCCAACCAAATAGCTGTGATAAAGTCCAGTCATTGGATGCTAAGTGAGATTTTTACCCCTCTCCAATAGCTTTGCTAAGACTTTTTGCATTTAAACTGTGCGCAGTGCCTGGCCAGGAAAGATCAGGGTTGTCATGATTTGTATCGCACTGCCCCAGGTTAAACGATGTGGAGCAGCCTGGTCCATGGCAGAGACCACTGAGTACTCTCACATATGTCCCGTGCGTGGCTAGGCTGGCAATGCTGGAATCAAAACACACCAACAGCCAGGGATCAGTTACATGAAACTGCAAACATAAGGAACTGAACAGTTGGTAATGTTTATTTAAAATGTTGAAATCATTGCAAATGATGATAGATCACAGCCAGACAACAATGTGTGATGTCTCAGTGACCCTGTTCCACAGCAAAAACATGAAATCATTGGGGAAATAAATTTAATTCTAGCAACAAGAGGAGCATCTATTTACAGGACTGCAGTCAGTTAGCCAGGCTACTCATTGGCAGTTCTAAAAGGGAAAAAATAATAGCCAAATATTCATTATTTGCAATTGTTTCACCCCTATAGTTCAGTAAATTTTGTTATTTTTATTAGGATGTCCTTACTAGAACAAGTCAAAAAGAGCCTAGTTCATTACAGCCATGGAGGGGCACGAAGCACTAAACAAAATGCATCCATATGTCAAAATGAAAGACAATTTCATCAGTATTTTTCCCCACTAGTCTGTGCCTTGTCAATGCTTTATCTTATCCATATGAAAGTTTTGTTTAACTTGAACAGTGCGATTATACTTTCTAGTAAAACAGGCAAAGAGTCTTATGTGCACACATTTTCATTTTAAACTTTGTTTACTCGAATTTTGCTTGTTGCTATTAATTTCTTTTGAGTGTACACAGGTTTCAGCTGACCCAAGTTTCTACAATACCTTAATCTCTCTTTTTTTTAGCAGCCTCACTTACAATTATCTAGATGCGGAAGAATTGGTGAGATGATTAAATTCTGATACTGAAATAAGAATCACAGAAACCATTTGTTGTATACATTTCAGACACTATTCATATATTCTCTTTTATATCGAAATGAAGAAAGTGAATTCTACCTTGCTATTGGGGGAGTGTGCACATGCTCAGTTGCAGAAACTCACTTGACAGCTAGTAACTTGTTAAGACTTTAACAAATATTTGTGAGTGATGAAATGCCAGAGTCCAAAACATTTGACTGGCTCTTAGATTTGACAGTGACAAAAACAGTGGTTCTGAGTTGGCCAGAAACATGTCAAGCTTAGGTGAGTTGTTTTTATGCACTATTTCTAAACTTTTTTCTTTTTCCCACAATATTTTCCCGTTTCCTATCCAAACAAACACCACTCCAGTGAGGAAACTTCACTTTATGTATGACAATGTTAAATTTCTACATCCCTGAAGCCTCATTATCTTCAATAACACCTCTGGGTTTATGTTATGTACTTTGAGTACTGAGAAGAAGATATTAGGAATGCCTGTTGGTGATTGTCATTGGTCCTATTCTATCTAGGCCATATGCTAAGATTTCTTACAGCACTGGAAATTAGCACACCTTTAGTTATACGTAAGCATACCTTCTTTTCATATATGTAATTTGGAAATGCAGTTCACCTCTGTTGTGTGCTACAGGTCATCTGTACAAGTAAAGTGTAGAATTGCTATATCAGTGTACAGGTAATCTTGTTAGCCTTCTATGTGCAGTCATACTGGTTCTTCACAACAGCTTTATACCATCCAATATTATTCAGCCAAAAGACAACCAAACTCCAGAATGTATATGAAATCAAGGATGGTATAATATAGTAGTCTGATCTGTTCAACAGTTGTTAAAAATAGTTTTCATATTGGATTCATCTTTTGTCTGCTCTTGATATTTCTGTTGATTATTTGTGCTAATGTAAGTTAAAGCAGAATGGGTCCGTGACAACGGCAAAGTCTTTCAAATGAGCCGTTGCCAGATCGATGACAACATACAGCAAAACCTGTGGTCATTAGTGATCAGTTATAGCTCTAACACAGCCTATCAATTCATAACCAGTTTTACTGACACGCAGGATACAATAGTGTAGTAGGTTGGTCTTGGCCAGAGCCCAAGCACCCACACAGCTGCTTGCTGACTGCCCACCCCTCTATGGGACTGGGGAGAGAACAGGAAGAGAAAGAGTGAGAAAACTTGTAGGTCAAGATAAAGACAGTTTTTAAAACTGAAGGAAAGAGAAAACCAAACCAATAAACCAACAACTGTTGCAAAGGCAATCACTTACCATCTCCCATAAGCTGACAAATGCGCAGCCAGTCTCAGCAACAGCCACCATGGAAAAAAACCGTCACACCTTTTTTTATTTATTGCTGACCATGATATCATATAGGATGGAACATCCCTTTGGCCAGTTTGGGTCAGCTGTCCCAGCTGTGTCCCCTCCCAAATTCTTGCCCACCCACAACCTTATTGTCCATGGGGGCAAAATGACAAGCAGAGAAAGCCTTAATGCTGTGTAAGCACTGTTCAGCAACAGTCAAAACACTGGTGTGTTATCAACAGTTTTAGTCCCAGATCCAAAGCACAGCGCCATGTGGGCTGCTATAAGGAAAATTAACTCCAACCCAGACAGATCCAGTACAAGTAAACCGAGTGCTTAGTGCCTAATCTATTGGAAATAGACCTAAATTCCGTTAGTGAATGGACTGCAGAACTAATCAACTAATCTTACAAAAGGTAGTGCAGCTCATTTTTTGGAGGCCATGACTATAGTTAGCTGTTTTTCTGCTAATCTTGTAGACAGTAGCTGCACCAAGTGCCTGGTGCCTCCTGGCAGGCTCCTCATATGTGGAGAACAGCATATGTGTCCTGGGGAGTAGAGAAGCAGCAGCAGGAGCTGGTTTGTGCTCAAGTCTCCATGCATGGTGAGTTTAGGAGACAGCTGTGTCGTGCACTTGGTTCTAGGAACTAAAAAAAATGGTGCAGTTGTAGTCAAAAAAATCCCTTTATTTCCTCTAAGACTGGCAGTGAACTGACATCCTATGGTAGAATCAGAGCGGGAGGACAGTCTTATCCACATCTGAACTTGAATGGGATGACTACATCCACAAGGCATTTAACCACCCAAATACATTCAGTGACCTAAAGTCAGGTATTAACATCAGCCTCTAGCTGAAGTGTATTTCTACGTTTGTAAACAGGGAAAGGAAAGGGAGATTCACAGACATGAAGAGTCAATGTAATGTGCTTAGATCTTGTTTAATATCTCCTGTATAGCTTGACACAGCCCCACCTTTCATTAGCAGTTCTGCAGATCTGTATTTGCTTGCATTGACTTTCATTTCAAGAATGGTGCGCTGTTACTGCAGCAGCTGTGATGTAAGTGTTATGAATGGGGGGGTGTACAATGCACTCCATTAACAGAGAGAGGAATTACGTTTTACTGGAAGTGCTGGAGGAACTCTGCCTCATCCCTTTGTACAATTTCCACACAGCAGTCAACAGAGAACCATGCTTTGTGTTCATGAAAGCACCGCATGGTTTCCTGAATTGCTTCTTACGTGCATAATCTGAATGCAAATCGCAGCTCTGTGTTCATTATAGATCTTATAAAATAGCAGTAAGTGTTGAAATTTATAACTGACTGAATTAGCTATAAATGATGTGTGCTTTATTGCCTATTAATGCACAGTTGCTGCAGTAAACTTTGCAGTCTTGTTATTTTATAACGTTTTACCATGCATATTAGAACAGCATGCTCACACTGGCATAGTTAAGAATGAATTGCAGTTTCCATTACCAACCTCTGTTTTCAGTTGTAAAGACTCACTCACTGCTCTAACACAGTGCATGAATTTTAGATCTGCACTTTTTCCTTAGAAGCAGCCAGATCGGCTAATTCCAAATAATTTATGTATGAATACAAGAGAGTGGGGCTTTTGTTGGAATTAGGATTAAGTTTCAGTCTTGTATTTAAAAATGCAAGTGGTTTTAATTTAAACAAGGAAAAAAGTTGTTTACAAGAGCAGTTCTGGTTTACTTAAGTGAACTCTTTTCCACTCTGTTTTCCCAGAGAGTAACAGAGGGCCTACATGATGTAAAGTCATAATGACTGAATGTAGACCTGTATTTTAAATGAGTCAGTTCAGTTGGTCAGTGGAGCTTCTGCCTTAGTGAAGAGTACAAGACCAATTTTATTATGAGTTGAAGTTCATGTAGACAGATGTTTCCCAGAAGCTAGGTTTTTATGAATGCTTAATAAGGAAGAAATCCATATAATACCTTTTAATAATCATGTTTCATTCATATAATCACAGAATCGTTTAGGTTGGAAAAGATGTTTAAGATCATCAAGTCCAAGCATTAACCCTACACCACCATGCCCCCTAAACCAGGTCCCGAAATGCCACATCCACACACATTTTAAATACCTCCAGGGATGGTGACTCCACCACTTCCCTGGGCAGCCTGTTCCAAAGTTTGACAATGCTTTTGGTGAAGAAATTTTTCCAAATATACAATCTAATCCTCCCCTGGTGCAACTTGAAGCTGTTTCCTGTTGTCCTATTGCTTGTGCAGAGGGTTGACCCTGGCTAGATACCAGGTGCCCACCAAAGCCATTCTATCACTCTCCTCAGCTGGACGGGGGAGAGAAAATATAATGAGAAGCTTGTGGATCAAGATAAGGACAGGGAAAGATCATTCAGCAATTACTGTCACAGGCAAAACAGACTCAACTTGGGGAAAAAAAATTAATTTCATTTATTGCAAAACAAATCAGAGTAGAGAAAATGACAACTAAAA
>NW_010554161.1:0-3167 GCF_000687285.1 Phaethon lepturus | reverse complement strand
CCTCCCGGCACCCCCGGCACCGCAGCTCAGGCCAGAACCGATCCCGCTGGGTCCGTGGAGGGGTCGGGCATCCTTCCTTCCTCGGCTTGTTTCTGGGAATGCAAATGTCCCTGTGCCAACACGTCCCGCCTTGCCTGCTGGGGTTGCTTTCTTCCCCCACTATGGAAGATTTGCTGAACTATCATTTCTATCATGTTTCTTAGTAAGAATATTCCTTTCAGCTTCAGGTCTTCCTGCAAATCACCACACGCTCAAGATTATGCTTAAACTTGATACACCATGAGAACTGTTTTATACAAACATCTTATTAGTTAGGGCTTCTTACTTGAAGTTTGCTTCTAATTGAAACTACACATCACATTTTGGAGTTGCAATGACAGTCGTTGCATGTACAACACTTTTCTAAGTTACCCAAACTACGAGCCATTGCATTCTATCATGATTCTTGTGTCTTAAATGCTTAAAAAAAACCCCAACCACTTTGTTAAATTTATTCTGCTTGGACATAGTCACTGAACTTGCCAGTGACAATCTCCTGACAGCACAAATGAGGAGAAATTGGCCTCTGAGATTCACTTTATGCTGAAGTACAATGTTCAGTACACTAAAAGACCCTCCTCAAATAGAAATCTAAAATCTGCACAGTTTCTTATTTTCTTATATCTTCTAATATCTTCTAATTTGTTTCTGCTTCTCAAGGAATCCTGCAATTCACAAGGTAAAGGTTCTCCAAAGTGCTCCATCCAGCTGGAACCTTCCTGAAGTCCTTCAGGCTATGCAGTCCCACAGAATAGCTCACAAATACCAGGCAACAAGATGTGAAATCCAAATCTCACAATTAAATATATCACTGAAAAATTATTTTCTCCAAGGATCTCAAAAGTCTAATTGAAAATTTGCTTTTGCAAATATTCATGAAAGATAATTTCAAGTGCCTGTATGCTCATAGAGAGCAAATTCACAAAGAGTCATAGACATGATCAATTTGGAGTTCATTTCTGAATTTAAATGAATATTCATAGATGTTTTTAACTATTCCTTTAACTTCAATACAGACTCATCAGCACTCATTTGCACCTAGTTTTTATTAGTGCAAATCAGGATTAAAATTGTTTAAATCAAAAGTTAAGCATGTCTGAAAAATGCTTAAAGAAGAACAGAATTAAGCCATCCTTTCTTATCTTCAGAACAGAGTAAATGTAGCTTCCATTTTTATTAAAATTTGAGAATTATTTGTGATCTTTTGAAGTTATTGTTCTGCTGTCAGCTAAAGCCATTTGATACTAAACATGCCTTTACATAATGGTGTCTCTTCCTCCCAATCCCTTAAAAATTATTCATCTGCAATACTTTTTTTTCCATTTCCTTGGATTCAGTTTAAATTAAGTTTATAAAACTCCCATAAAATTATCTATTTCAGGCTGGTTTCAAATGCTACAAAGTTGAACAGTAAAAATTCTTTCACTTATGAAAAATTTGACAGTATCAAGAAGAAAAGGAAGATATTTTGGAAAATAAATTTAAACAGTTGCAGATCAATGAGTTATTGAAACATTTTCCAAAAGAGTAGCAATAGTCACACTTAGTCAGTTAAATTACTTATATGCTTCAAGCTCTCATGTGACTGAAGAACTCGTGGGACATGAAAATACAGAAAAATCACAATGTTTTGAAAAGCTTTAGTCCTGGAACTTTCTTTTCTTCACATCTTGTGATTTATTCTTTCTCAGTTTGAAGCTGAACTCAGCAGTTCCTCATTTTATTTGATTCCAAATTTATCCGGATACTCTGGGATGACCCCTGAAGCTGTTTGGAAAGACAGGACTGTATTAAAGGTCATATTTTCAAAGATATTCGAGGTGATTTAGAAGTATAAAGGTCTATTTACCTATAGGATTCAAAATGTCTTAGTCACTTCTAAAAAGGGCATAAATCTGGGACTATTTGTCTCTCTTCATTGTCCTCCTAACATTACTCCGTCAAAGCAATGCACAATGACATACAATGAGTTACATCACAAAAGCTAACAAAGATAATTATGTTAGAGCTAATCAGGTTTGAGCACTATGATGTCAACCACAAGCCTTTTTGAAAAGCCGATAAACCTGATGCCCCTCATTCTTGAAGAGTAACCAATCCGTTCTTCATCCTTTCCCCTGGAAAGCTGAAGTGATGTAGAATAGCATCTTTCAATACTATATTGTCGAATATCACAGTACCTTCTAGAAGTTACAATGCAATACCTGCAGTTACTGTTTGCATCTATATGGAGCTAGCTGCTTCACTACAAAAAGAATTTTCTGGAAACTAGGGGTAACAAAATGAGAAATCTAAAAAATCCTACATTAAGAAGACACAGGTTTTTTCCTTTTTTTTTTGTTTTTGAACCACTTTTCTTAGACTATCCTAACATAGAATGATAGAATCATTTAGGTTGGAAAAGACCCCTAAGATCATCGAATCCAGCTGTTAATGTAGCATTGCCAAGTTCACCCCTATACCATGTCCCTAAGCACCACATCTACGCATCTTTTAAACACTTCCAGAGATGGCGACTCCACCACCTCCTTGGGCAGCCTGTTCCAATGCCTGACCACCCTCTCAGTGAAGAAATTTTTCCTAATATCTAGTCTAAACCTCCCCGGTACAACTTGAGGCCATTTCCTCTCATTCTATTGCTAATTTGGGAGAAGAGGCCAACACTCTCGTCGCCACAACCCCCTTTCAGATAGTTGTAGAGAGCGATGAGGTCTCCCCTCAGCCTTCTCTTCTCCAGACTGAACAACCCCAGTTCCCTCAGCCGCTCCCCATAAGACTTGTGCTCCAGACCCCTCACCAGCTTCGTTGCCCTTCTCTGGACACACTCCAGCACCTCAACATCCTTCTTGTAGTGAGGGGCCCAAAACTGAACATAGGATTCGAGGTGCAGCGTCATCAGTGCCGAGTACAGGGTCACAATCACTTCCCTACTCCTGCTGGTCACACTATTCCTGATACAGGCCAGGATGCTGTTGGCCTTCTTGGCCATCTGGGCACACTGGCACATTCCTTGGGCACACTTCAGCACACTGTTCAGCCGGCTGTCAACCAGCACCCCCAGGTCCTTTTCTGCCGGGCAGCTCTCCAGCCACTCCTCCCCAAGCCTGTAGCGTTGCATGGGGTTGTTG
>NW_010554160.1:18956-37501 GCF_000687285.1 Phaethon lepturus | reverse complement strand
GAAGAAAAGCCGACCTGAGAAGGCAGGCCAGTCCATTTATGACTGCCACCTTGCACCGAGTGGCAAAGGTGGGGTCAGGCCTGACCAGACCTGGAAGAAGCGTGGGTGTGCAGAGCAGCAGGTGCTGGAGGCAGCTCTTGGGGCATCCCTGACCCCAGACCCAGGGCACAAGTGGTATCTTGCTACCACAAGAGCAGCAGGCAATGACTTGGAAAAGCTGGCATTAAGAAGGCGGGCTAGCCCCTTTGCTGACTTCTACCTTGCACCAGACTTCAAAGATGGTGTAATAGGCCAGATTGTTCCTTCTGGGGTTCAAGCTTGTCATCCACTGAAGTTAGAAGAACATGATTCATGCCTGCAGTAGTTTTCTCTGAGTGTTTTGAGTTCACAGCTGTCCTCCACCTCTGGTGTGTCCCTTGGAGAAGTCTGCCAGGGACTGAAGCATCTCTCCTGTGAGGAAAGGCAGAGAGAGCTGGGACTGTTTTACCTAGAGAGGGAAGTGATTGTCCCACTCGACACTGCACTGGTGTGGCCCCACCTCGAGTACTATGCAGTTTTGGGTGCCTTAATGTAAGAAGGACATCAAACTGTTGAGTCCAGAGCAGGGTGACCAAGACTTTTAGGAGAAACAGCTGAGGTGACTTAGTTTGTTCAGCCTGGAGAAGAGAAGGCTGAGGGGTGCCCTTATTGCAGCCTACAGCTTCCTCAAGGGGGGCAGCGGAGGAGGAGGTGCTGATCTCCTCCCTCTGGTGACCAGCAACAGGACACGTGGAAATGGAATGAAGCCGTGTCAGGGGAAGTTCAGACTGGACATTAGGGGAAAGATCTTCAATGAGAGGGTGGTTGGTCACTGGAACAGGTTCCCCAGGGAAGTAGTCATGGCACCAAGACTGCCAGAGTTCAAGGAGCATCTGACAATGCCTCCTAGTCATATGGTCTAGTTTTAGGTAGTCCTGCAAGGAGCAGGGAGTTGGACTCCTTGATCTCTATGGGTCCCTTCCAACTTGAGATATTCTATGATTCTATGATTCTACCACACATCTAAGGTAACTGGTTGAAATACCGGTGTACACTATTTCCCCATTACTTGGAGTCTTAACAGCTTGCTTTTTTTAAACAAGCCGGTAATTTCTGCTTCGCAACTTGTGTTAGGAATAGAAATAATTGTATACATCTCTTGCATACCGTCTTTGTCTTTTGCAGTGCGCCTTTCTGGATATGTTAGATTTTAATTAAACCTACTCAATTTGACAACAAATATTTTAATGATGCTCTGTAATGACAGAGATTTTACATTTAATGGCACTTATAGCACATTGACACAGGAAACTGTTGTGACATGTATATTTCAGTGTTCCTGGGATCAAAAGTCTGTTTTAATAAAAAATGATACACTATTTATGATGCTGTGATACATAGGTCATAGATTCTTAAGGCTGCAAGGGAACAGTATGGCATGATTTCAGGAAAGTAGATGTGATTCCACTGAAATTTAATTACAGTTTTAGCAAGAGTATCAGTAATTCGGGCTCCCTATAGCTTTTGATTTCCTTTAAGGAAATTAACTTTAAAAACATTAATTCCAGATAACAAGTCAGATCCAATGTCAGCAAATAAAACGTAGAGTTTTATTTGGCTAAAAAAATATGTGCTAAACCAAAATATGTCCATATATTTTAGGCCTTAAATCTCACACTGTACATGGTTGAGCACGATTTTTAGTTAATGATATGAGCAAAAAGATTTCAGGTAATGTTGTAGACTAATAGAATTTTCTGATGGCTGAGATGTAGTAGCTGGCCATGTGTGTCCTTCAGACAAGGTACAATGTAGAGTTGTTAACTTAAAATATCATTACAATATTAGCATCTTGTGGTCGTGTTTTTCAAGCTGGTGAGCTATCCAGTTAGCCACAAATGCTCAGTGGAGCAGTGTAGGTCATACTAGTCTTAAAGCTTGTTGCTGCAAAAGTGCTCAGGGACAAAAAAAACCCCAACAAACTAATTTCAGCATTAAAAAATATGACTTTTACCAGTCCCTTCTCCTGTTCTCTTAATAGACTTTTGTCTCTCTGGGAAACAGATATCAGGTCTGTAGTCTTGCTAGAGGTTTCTGCAATTTATCCATAGCAAAATTTTAATTCTCATAAATTGCAAACATAGTTTATGCTTTACAAAAGCATGAGATACTGCAGATACCCCTTCAGGACTGCCTGAGTTTCCTGAGCCTTTCAAATTCCTCTGTTGTCTTTTCCTTGATTTTCAACATCTCCTTTATGGTAGGAATTACAAACTAACCTCCTTGGTGTCTCTCTTGACATGCTGACCCACCTCTCTGAAAGGCTGTGTTTAAATATCTTTCCTTTGGCTTTGTCTGACAAGTTGCTAAAAACCAGAGTACCAGTTTTCCCAATGAATGAATTATCAGATCCTTTCTCTTATTTTTATATGCCTAGTTTTTGATTGGACAGGCTTGAGAATGACTTCTGCGAGTGTCTGGAGTTTAATTGCTTATAAATTAGTTCTTTCATTTACCTTCCTGTGCCAGCCACTTTCAAAGATCCATTTTCTTTGCTCCAAAGACCTCATATCTCAATACGAGATTACAACATTTTATGGTTCATAAGGCTGTATCTTAAACTAAAACTACAACTTGCAATTGTGTGCTTCCACAGCATCTGTTTTCTATAAGCTGTTCTGTTTTAAATTTGCTCTTCAGGAAGATCTCACTAATTTTCCCATTTGGGACCTCTGGCCTTCATGTATGTTAACTGACATTTTATCAGATTATAACTTTCTATAGAGCACTTACTGTGCTATAAAATACAAGAGCCAGCTCAAATTTTGTTAACTGTATTATAGGAGATGTGTGTGGCTGAGTTTGTAAGGTCATGTTGGTGCTCTTTTGTCTTCCCTTTTAAACCCTGTCCCTCAGTCATCCGTATATTGGTGCACATCAGGCCTTGGCTTTGGTGTGTGTTTCCTTCCCTTTCTGAGGAAGCCCTAGTGCTGGACACAAGCACTAGACAAACTGGACAAAAGCTTTCCCTTTTCCAGTGTGGACACAACTGGTGCACTCTAAAGGGGCCCAAGTCTGCTGTGGTGGAGATGCAACTGGTATGCATAGCGCTCTGTGAATTTAGACACAGAAGTATAGATGTTTACCAAAGTCTTTGAGACGTAGTTTTTGTGTCTGTTCAGTGAGATCAGTGAAAGCCTCAGCCCTCCTGGTGTCACTGCTGATCTTCTCTGGACTCAGCCAGCTCCACTTGCAGCATGTACCCAGTACAGTAGGAAATACTTGATCCTGCTGGTGTATGTAACAGGATCCAGCTACATCAAGGCACAAATGATGTGTGAGAACACTTGTTTCTCCTATTCCCCTAACCTTCCCCCTGTATCTTTGTCATGCCTCTTTGGACAATGAAACAAGGACTGCTAACAATGGATGAGGAGAAGACTGAGGTACTGAACGTCTTCTTTGCCTCCATCTTCACTGGCAGCCTCTCTTCCCACACCCTCAAGGGGATGGCCTGCAAGACGGGAAGTGGAGGAGCAAAGTCCCTCCCACAGTAAGAGAAGGTCAGGTTTGAGACCACCTGAGGAACATGAACATACACAAGTCTATGGGACCGGATGAGATGCATCCTAGAGTCCTGAGGGCATTGGCTGATGTAGTTGCCAGGTCACTCTCCGTGTGAAAAGTCCTGGCAGTCAGATGATGCCCCTGGGGATTGTAAAAAGGGAAACATAGCACCCATTTTTAAAAAGGGTAGCAAGGAGGACCCTGGGAACTACCAACCCGTCAGCCTTATCTCTGTGCCTGGGAAGACCATGGAGCAGATCCTTCTAGAAGCTATGTTAAGGCACACAGAGGACAGGGAGGTGATTTGAGACAGCCAGCATGGCTTCACCAAGGGCAAGTCCGGCCTGATCAACCTAGTGGCTTTTTGTGATGAGTGGCCACATGAGTGCACAAGGGAAGAGCTGCACGTGTCGTCTATCCAGACTTCTGTAAGGCCTTTGACACAGTCTCCCACAACATTTTTTTTTTTTTTAAATTGGAGAGGTATGGGTTTGATGGGTGTACTGTTGGGTGGATGAGGAATTGGTTGGACGGTTACATCCAGAAGGTAGTCATCAACGGCTCAAAATCCAGATGAAGATCGGTGACGAGTGGTGTCCCTCAGGGGACTGTGTTGGGACAGTGGTGTTTGATATCTTCACCAATGATATAGGCAGTGGAATCGAGTCCAGCCTCAGCAAGTTTGCAGATGACACCAAGCTGAGTGGTGTGTTTGACATGCCTGAGGGATGGGATGTCATCCAGAGGGACCTGGACAAACTCAAGGAATGGGCCTGTGCAAACCTCATGAGGTTCAAACAAGGCCAAGTTCAGGGTACTGCACCTGGGTCAGGGCAACCCCCAGTATCAGTACAGGCTGGGGGCTGAAGGGATTGAGAGCAACCCTGCTGAGAAGGACTTGGGGGTACTGGTGGATGAAAAGCTGGACGTGAGCTGGCAATGTGCACTCACAGCCCACGTGGCCAACCATATCCTGGGCTGTATCCAAAGCAGCATGGCCAGCAGGTCAAGGGAGGAGATTCTGCCCCTCTACTCCACTCTGGTGAGACCCCGCCTGGAGTCCTGCGTCCAGCTCTGGGACCCTCAGCACAGGAAAGACATGGACCTGTTGGAGAGGGTCCAGAGGAGGGCCACCAAAATAATCCAAGGGATGGAACAGCTCTCTTATGAGGACAGGCTGAGATAGTTGGTCTTGTTCAGCCTGGAGGAGAGAAGGCTCTGGGGAGATCCTATTGCAGCCTTCCAGTACTTACAGGGGGCTTCTAAGAAAGATGGGGACAGACTTTTTAGTGGGGTTGGTTGCAATAGGACACGGGGTAATGGTTTTAAACTAAAAGAGGGGAGATTTAGACGAGATATAGGGAAGACAGTTTTCCCAATTGGGTTCATGAAACACTGCCACAGGTTGCTCAGAGAAGTGGTAGAAGCCCCATCCCTGGAAACATTGCAGGTCAAGTTGGATGGGGCTCTGAGCGATGTGATCTACTTGAAGATGTCCGAGCTCATTGTAGGGAGTTGGACTAGGTGACCTTTAAATGTCCCTTCCATCCCAAAGTTTCTATGATTCTATGATTCTGTGGTGACTGTGATGGCCAAAGGAAAGATATGTTCAGACATTCTCTTCAATGTAATTTTATTTGACATAAAATTTTAATGCATTGGAAGTGAGTGTAGTATCACAAAACCAATGTTATTCTTTCCTTGGGAAGGAGCTTAAATACAGTTACTGTTTAGTAATGAATGAAGCTGGATTTTTTTTAACCATTCTGAATTTTGCCTTAGCGTTTGTTAACTTTCTGTCTAGTACAAAAGTACCATCTTTCATTAAAAGGAAACCTTGGGTTCTGAATTCTCAAAGATCCCAAGGGAATCCCATACTTTTGAGCACTAATCATGCTAAAATTAATTTATCCTAATTATTTGTTTTAAATTGTTGCTGTGGGTAGTAGATCTGTAGGCTTTTGATGTTTACTCCCTTCTTGTTGATGTTATCGTATAAGCGATTTTTCAGTGGAATGGAAATACTTGTGTAAAATTTGACTAGACATGCCAATGCTAGTGTCAGACCACTGCCTGTTGTGAACTCCCTTAGACTATATGAGAACTGGTTCAAGGGAAGCTTTACAGTTTGTTAAAGTTTTCTAAGGGGTGTCAGTGGAACTAGCTGGAACTGGCTGGACCTGTACAATGTACTAGATCTGATCACCAGAAGACGTAAATCTCTGGTATTTCATGAATGTAACAGAATCATGTCAGTGACTAAAGGGATTCCGTTTTCCCTGGCCACCTTACTATAGATCGAGATAGCCTTATGTGGCAACATGAAGTATTGTTTTAATACTCTCTGGAAGCATTGGATGTTTGCTTCTGAATGTATGTGAGCACTGAAGCTGTTGTGTAAAAACCTGGGTTTCATGGTGTGCATTATAATTGTGCTGTTTTTAAGGATGTTGAAAACAAATTTTGATTTTTCAACTAAGTAGCCCCTTGGTAAAAGAAGTGAGTAATAGTAAATAAATTGATTTGCCTCTTAGGGGATAACTCTTACATAGTGATAGAATGCATTGTTTAGTCCAGAAATAGCAGTGTGACACTGGAGAACATAGTGATGGCTGAGAAGCAGTATCAGTTCAAGGGAAACATGTTAGTGAGGCATCAGTAACTGTGCAGCCAGGATAGGAAAACAACTAGGAAATTTCCCAGCCTATAGAGAGGGACTGTTGAAGAATCTGGTTAGCAGTTTAGTGGAACAGAGAAACTACTAATATAAAATGGGAAACTGAATGGATTTAGAAAGTGAATTTCCAAGTTGTACATTTTATTTATATATATAAAAAAGTGTAAACATACATATAAAATATTGTGTGTGGTTAAAGAAAGAGAGTATATATACTTTGTCACCAAACTGTGCACAAATGAAGGTTATGATTTTGCTTAGATTTTTTGAGAATGTGCTTTTCAACCTCTTGCTCTGTAGTTTCTGGTGTCAGAAGAATCCTTTTGCAGGGGCTGCACTCCGTGGTACATTGTTAGAGGAACTTTATTAATAATGTGTTTTCAGGCAGAATTAATCAGTGGTAACCCTAGGCAATTTATTTGTCCAAAGCAGAAACTACGTGATGTTGCTCTGTATACTGTATGCAGAAAGTACATTTTTGGAGTTTGTCTCAATTTTTATTCCTTTTTTAAAAATTATTATTTTTAATGATCTTTGTCTTCTCATGCCACAAATGATATAGTAGTGGAGTTTTACAGCTACTTTCGAATTTCTAATGTCAGTGAGTATAGTGTGAGGGGAAGAGGATCATAAAGCCTTGAGTAAGAGTAAATTCAGCAGGCCTTCCATGCCCAACTACATTTTTACTCAAAGACATGGCTAAGAAACAGTTTTGTTAGGCACCAAGTTTTGCAATGAGATTTGTGTATCCTTGGATTCCTTTGAAAATCCAAGTGTCAAATAGTACTTGAAAGCAGTGTCCACCTTTATTTAATTCAAAGCTCAGCAATGCTGTCTAAGCTCAAGTACACACATAAATACCTTGGCTGAAGGAGGAGCCATGAAGCAGCAGCTCCCTTAAGCCACAACAGCAGTTGCAGCTACTCATCACTAGGGAGCAAGCTCTGAGGCATGTTACCTGAAGGCCATTTTAAGTTAAACTCAAAATTTAAGTGAAATGTGTGGAAAAAAAAACCCTTGAAAATTACAAAGCTGTATACAGCTTTTTAAAGGTCTCAAATAGTTATCTAGATGACCCACAGAGATAAGGGGGGAAAACAGATCTGTAAGGCTTTACAGATTTTTTTTTTCCTACAAATTTAGGAATTTGAATTACTTATTCTGGGGAATGAATCAGGAAAATAATTACACCTTACTATTTCAAGAAAACTAACCTCATGATTTTCTTCATCTCCCTGCCAGAAAGAACACATCTCATTTGAGGAAAGTGTTTTGTTTTGGTTTTGTGTTTTGGGGTTTTTTTTTTGCTTTTGTTTATAATTCAATCCTTGTTCTTCACACAAAAACTGTTTTGCTATAGCAACTTTACTAGCACCCAGAAGAGTTCATACATAGCTTGTAAACAATTTTTTTGTCTTTGTAAACACCTTCAAAGCAAAGATTTTGTCATGGTTGGATGGAACTGCACATCGAAGAAGCAGCCATTAGACCTGAAGGCAGACTAATTAGATGTCTGCCTTTTCCTACATGATATTAAGACTTAAATTCTAGCACACCTAAAGTTCATGCAAGTCCAGGCATCAGTCAATTAGACAAAGGGAAAACAGGTCAATTTTATTAGACTCCATGACTCAGGCAGTTGATTATACTGAGAAAACACAGGACTCGGTGCTTTAGCAGAGGGTTTGCTTTTGTAATTGACTAACTGCTGCCTCCTGCTCTATTGACCTTCACTAATTTGTAGTATTGTCTGTCATTCCTTATCTGCAGCTGAGCGGGGAGGTTCATATGTAAACATCAACATCGTTAAGGTCAGGGGGGACCGCATCTGTCTCTGTAGGCTGTTCATTTTAATTGTGTGTACAGCCAGGCTGCAGGCTTTCTGCTATTTCTTTCTGCAGATCTATCTGAAAATCTGCAGTCTTTGTCACGCTGTCACTGTTTTAATAATAATGAAATGAATAATGAAAATAGCTATGGATCATTTGGAAACCTCAAGAGTTTCTTCTGGTACGGTCCCCGTGCTGCCACAGTGCTGCAGGGGTGCGGCATCACCTGGAAAGCATCTGTGTTTCAATGTATAGGGTATGCTGGTGCGCCTTGTGTGGCATGGTGGGGTATCACAAAGGGTACATCCTGTCTTCTAGGGGGTCTCTCTCCCCTTGGCATATCAGTGGGGAGGCTGAAAGTGAGAGAAAACTGCCTGAAACTTTTAGTCCGGAAGGTTGCATAAATACCCTTCAGTTGTATTTCTCTCTGTTTCAGATATGTCTATGTGAAGTGAAAAAAATGTGTCAATGTTTGCCAGGGCCTGTCAAGATTGCACCTTTTTAAGGAAATGGTTATTTGGCATTATTACCAATGCAGCATTTGGATGTTTGCAGTTTTTCAACACATTGGCAGTTGTTTTAGTTAGAAACTTTGTGACAAAAGTGCTGTAGGGTCACTGTTGTTTGATAATTTCTATACCAACTCATTTCTGCTTCAGAATGATAGTATATAAAAATAATTGCTTTTTTCCTTCCTCTAAACACGAATTTTCAGTTCTGTTTGTGATACTTCCCATACCCTGATGTATTTTAGCATAAACTATTTTTGGTAATAACCATATTAAATATTCTTATTTTAATTTAATCTCTTTGTTCAACGTAGCAAGCTTTCTATTTCAGCAAATTGTTCTTCTTCCTTTGATGTTTCTTCCTTTCAGATATTTGCATCCACTTACTTTATTTGCCTCTTTACCTTGGCTAAGCTGACATACATACCAACATGAAAGTCTTTTAATAAGAGTTCTTCCAAAATTCTTCCTCTAACCTCTTATGTTGATATTGCTTAGTCTGAAGCTTTTTAGTAAGTTGTCCAGATAAATACCCAGAAATCTTGGTGCCATCACTTTCCTAGCCAATAACTGCTCCTCCTCCATCCTGTAATAAGATGGAGGACACAAACATGATTTTTTACTTCTTTGCTCTATATCCAAGTGAACTGTCCCAGTTAATAATCAGCTTAATTTAAGTATCAGTATTCTGAATTATTTTGCATGCAGAGATTCTAGTTTGACTTTTTCCACATTGATAGGCGATGTATTTTGTTTCTCTTCCAAAGTTTCCTTATTTTTGGAACAATATATTTATGCATTCATAACCCCTATTGACATGGTATCAGTCAGGAATAAAATTGACACATTTTCTTCCTACTAAAGATTGTGAATGAGAATACTAAATAAGTGTGTTTTCTCATACTCTAGTTTGAGCAAGAAGTAAAAAAATCAAAGAGAATACATGCTTCAAGGTCTGGTTTTGAAGCAGTCTTGAATGTATAGAAGGATGGTGAGTGCATTAATGGACAATCAGCAGTTTCACTTTGGCAAAATTCAACGAAAGTGGTTTGATCTGATCCTCCTGACCCTACCTGATCCTCCCTCCAGCCTTGCTACTTCAAAATGGTCTTCAGAAACCAGTGCTAACATGTACAGAATGCTGAGAAGTACTAAAACTCATTCTGCGCGTCATGAGACGTAATTGAAAGAAACAGCTTGATGAATTTTCTAGTCCAGTAGTCTGGCTTTTGCAGAGGAAACACATTTCTGAAACCCTGAAACACAGCAAGCTGAGACCAAAAAGTTATTGCCTCTAGCAGTGGATCTTTGATCTGGCTCTGACTGATGTTGCATAGCTGTGAATTCCTCAAGGTGATGCAACATCAGTTCTCAGCCATATTACTTGCAGATCTGGATAATGAAGCAGGAAAATAACCTGTGTACATATTTAACCCTTCAGCTGTGTTATACTGCATTTCCTTGAGCTCCAGCTCATGTTTATTCCTTGCATTGCTTTCTTGAGAAGAGTAGTGCTGTTTGTGTGAGAGCCCTATAGTGGTATCTCTTCTGCAGCGTGACCGAGTGTCACTCCTGCCTACCAGGAAAGTGTAGATGAAAGAAAGGAAACTAATTGACGCCCTTGGGAAACTTCAGTAAAATACTGTCCTCCTGTGTTAAATTTGCACATTATAAGAGTGCTAAAAGAAAGCAAGCATCCCACAGTTCTCTGTGAGCTGAGGAGATGGGGGTAAGATCAGCCACGAAGGGTGTTGCAAATTTCTCATATGGCTAGTGGGAAAAAGGAAAATCCTCAAAAACCTTGTGTCCTAACAGTTACGTATACATTGCATGCACATTCTTGGATGTTATTTTCCTACAACAGCCAGATGACATCTATCTCCCTGCCTTAGTAACATTGCTGTAGTGACGTGCAGATGAAGAGTGAAAGGAAATGAAGGCAAGGTCCTCCCCAAAATGGAAAAGCATTCTGTTTGAACAAGCCCTTTATTCCCAGGCAGAAGGGAAAGCTGTTTTTCCTTTAAACCATACTTCATCTTAGTGACAAGTGACTGAAACACAGAGTGAAGCAGAGAGAGAGGGGTAATTGGGTTAATTCAATTTGGCCTATATTTCCAAGGTTTGATCAAAGACTGACTAGGTAATTTGAGGGGATTTGGTTTGTTGTGTTGTTTTGTTTTGTTTCATTTTTAAAAAAGATTAATTACAGCTTGTAAGAAAATTGTCACAACACCCAAAATTTATGAAATATTGTGTAAGATCTGGGTACAACATTGACCCAGGTTATAAATAGATAATACATTATTTATGCAGTGCATTTCATCAGTAGTAATTTCAAAGTGCTTTGCAAATGACTGTGACTTGTATACAAACCTAAGCAGCAAACGACAGAGGCCAAGACAGTGTAATGCCCATCTTTAAAAATTACTTTGAAATTACTAATAAGCAAATTTTCTTTTGTTAGATCATGGAGCAAAGGCGGTAGTTGCTGGGGGAAGAGCTCAGCTGGTAACGGGGAATCCGGAACTTCTTGTGAGACTGGCATCAAGACTGGGAGGAAAGAGTCTCTGAGTGTGGACTAGTGGAGAATAAATGCCAGACAGGAATGAATGGCTGATACTTGGTCTTAGAAACCTCAGAGGATGTGATGTTAGTGTGCATAAGTGATTGTGCTGTTCTCATGTGAACAGGGCTTTTTAATACTAAGAGAGAATTTGCTCTCCTGCATTATGGCACAAAAAAAGTGAAAAATTGTGTTAGCAGGATCATGGAGAAGCACACTGAGATTTGGAGGTAAAAGGGCAAAAACTGGCTTATTCAAAGAACTTGGTAATTAGGCAGCTAGATCCCATTACAAAGAAATCACAAAACAGATAAAACTCCTAAGCCTGTTTTTCTGATTTTCATAATGTTGATTTGTTGAGTAAGCTGATTTCCCCATCTTTTCTCATTGACTAAGTTATTTAAAGATTTCTGGATACAATGTTAGTATTTTCATAATCTTTATGCTTCTAGGCCAGAGATCCCCAGCCGCTTCTACATGGAGACAATCACTCATGCAGAATGCTGGGTAGGTCAATGTGATACTTCAGAAAAGAAAAAACACCCAAAACCTGAAACTGTGCAGGGAGATTATGAGGGTAAAAGGCAAACTTCAAATGTACAAGCAATTTTTGTTGTAGTGTGCTTTTTTTATGTAAGCGTTGTCTTGCTTGGCTGAAAGTAAATGTGATATGTTATAGTACAATGAAATAGTGCTGCTTCTTTATAAAACTGGGGATTAAGTCTTCCGCTCTGCTTCCCTGGCCTTCTCATCCATGAACAGAAGTTTTGAATACAACATCCAGCCATGGCCTTGCCTGGATAACTCACATTTCCCAAGAATGTGATACCTGTTTCACAGTGTCAAAATACCCCAAGCTGCTGAGGACTTGTACAAAGGACATCAAGCCAACAGGGGCTGTGGAACACCACTGGAAGCCTGTTAGTCTCTGATGAGAGAAACTGGATGCTACTGGTGGCTATGGTTACAAGGGATGTTGTTACCTGTGACTTTCCACTTTCTGTGGGCCTGTTTTAACTAAGTGATGCTTTGTTTAGGTCAAATGTTTAACTATGACCCTGTGCCTTGTCTGGCAAAGTCAAATGGGGTTGATGCGCATGGAGATATGTTGCCATGTTCTCACAGTTTCTGGTGACTAATAGTACAAGTGTGCCCTGAGACAGAAACATAATGTCTAAGAGGTCCAGGAGTTCACTTTTCTGAGTAGAATCCTACAACTTTTAATTTTAGCCTGAGTCACCAGTGTGAAATACCTGTAATTATCATAAGCATTTTCTCTGTAGTTCCATTTGGGCATTGCAGCAGATAGATAGACAGGTAGATGCAGTGACCTCAAAAATTCCCATTCAGAGAGGCCCAAAATCCTCCTCTTTTATATCTACTTTAGGGTATTAGCCTCATTTGAACAGGATGCAGAATTTCAAAGGCTGAAGCTCCTGTGCTGTAATACACAGATCACCCACCGACATTCACTTCATTCTTGCTAAAGCAAGGTGATAGATACCACCCATGACCAAGCTACATTGGCTTACCTAGTAGCTGATGTCTTGATAGGAATAAAATGAAGAAATACATGTGTAAATATCTTTCCCTTCCTCACCAGAAACCCGTATTTGACCTGTGTTACTTAATGATCAGTTTTATCACATCTTGTTGGTAAAATCTTTCATGTACTGCTACCCATCATCAAGGATTTCTCTTTTTAGCTTCTTGTTCTTCCCTGTGAAGGCTAGACTTGACAGGACATGGCAGATCTGTGCAGAACAGAGATCTCCCTATTTCAGCACTACCATCTTATGGGGTAGTTGGATCTATGGTGCCCTACCCCATCTTCCCCTAGACCGGTCATGTTCCCTCTGTATTGCATCCAATTTCCAAGTCTTTTCTGATCTCCTGCATGCAGCTTTAGGGTCAAGGCTGAAAATACAGTATTTGGTTTTCACTCTTTACTACTGGTGAAGAATAGTTAGTAAAGCATCTGTTTGGGTTAGGATAAGAACACACTTAAAAGAAAACCGGTCTATTTGCACAGGATTTAGGAAGGCAGATGGGAAACAAGGCCAGTGCAGTGCAATTGGGTTGGTTATCCAGGAGGTGGCAGCTGAAGTATTCCATTGTAACTGTGAGCAAAGACCAGCCTGTAAGTAACGCGGCTTCTGCTTCTCTGCAAGGGAAAAGGCTGTACTTTGTTAACACTGTGCTAAAAAGAAAAGTCGTAACGGATGCGTGCTTTTATCCTACCACCTCAAGCATCCATCCCATCTTTTGAATTAATTCTGGGTATTATTGTGCAGTGGTACTCAGAATTAATTCAAAGCTTGGAAAAATTTGCTAGTTTGCCATTTCATGCCTGTGCCTTTTCTTTTTTGACCAGCTTGAAAATTGCTAGATAAATTCCAGGCTTTGGAGGGGTGGCATGTTTTGATTTCTTTGGTACATTTTGTTTTGTGTTCTTTTCAGAGGCAAATGTCCAAACTTGTAGCACTTGGAGTGCCATAGGCAGTCAGAATATCTTTTCATCATGATAATGGTTTTAATCTTACCAGTTGGGTTTAAGTGGTGTCAACACAGCTTCCACCTGACTAACAATCTAGTCTTATCTATAAATAAATACACATGAAGTGCCTATTAAGTCTGCAAGGTAACATGAGTAAGGAGAAATCAAAGCACAGCTCCACAGGTAGCCCCTGACTATGTTATCCCTTACTGAGCAGAAGCTTTATAGCAGACAGCATTGTCGACTGGACTGTTAATGTTACGGAGAAGATGGCTCTTTCATCCACTTGCATTGTGATTAAAAACAACAAGCTACAGCTGGCCTGACTTTTTTTTATGAAAAGAAATTAGACCGACAGCCTGAATCATAGGTGTTTAAAACATTTTCACCCTTAATAAGGTGGAATAGCTAGCTGGGGACTCCTAGGTTTTGATTAAATGTTTGGAGCAGCCAGCCTTCAACTCTACAACTTCCAAAATGGCTGGTGTTGATATTTCTCCCTTAGGCAGAAGTGAAAATATACTTGTATTCCCTATTAAATTCAAACTGACAAAAAACCCACCAAATCCTGCCGGCTGAAGTAGAATATGTGCTACTTCACTGGTCTGCAAAATCTCTCACAGCTGCTAGGGAAGGAGACTTCTGCCCTGTAAGGTCCCAAACACCTGAAGCTTCAAGGCCTGCCACTGAACACAGGCCTAAGGATGTGTTTAAATATTTTCTAGGGTGGAGTAACATCTCTTCCTGATATATTTGCACATCAGGGACATACCTGTGCTACCTTGTTGTACAGGATGATAACTCCACTGCAATGGATGCAGCAACACCAGTGCATACTTGGAGAGCTGTAGCGCTCGATCAGGCATCTCCTAATAGCAAAGTCTTGGTGGTGACAACAGTATTGTTTCAGTTCTTGAAAGGAAGAGGTGGATGAATAGCATATCCGTTATTCACTCCATGCCTTTTTCAGTCAGTTATGAGCAGGGTATGCTTGTCTTGACCTCAGTAATTTGCAAGTGTTCTTGGAGAAATCTGTGTGAATTAATTGGGAATGATCCATGGTACAGAACAGATGATATGACAAACTTTTACTAAAGTTTCGGAGTTCTTTATAGCTAATTTTTAAAGAACAGTATCTATCTTTGGGAAAATAGTAGTCATTAAATCTTTCCGGGATTCCATTTGTCTTACAGTGAAAGATACATGCTGGTAACATCTGGGTCTTTAGGTGATACTTCAGCAGTGTAAATGGGCTTTAAGTGAGACTCCTGAGGCTGGTTCAGGAGAGATAGCATGGATATAAGGCATGCATGCTGACCTCCCTAGGCAATAGGTGTGTAGTTAGGTCAGATATGGGAGACTACTGGCAGATAGATACCAGAAGTGGGTGAAGTGTACTCCTAGGTGCCATGTGAACTCAAAGTTTATGCTTCAAGGGTGGATTTAGAGGGAAGCCAAGGGATTATAGCTTCTGCCCTCAGTCCTTGTTAGCACTGCCCAAGAATGGACTTGTTTGGCTCTAAGTGATGGAGACAGAAAAATCATGTATACATCTAGCCCTGGATTAAACCACTCTTTAGGCCAAAAGAGAGGTCTGGCTCTTCTCCAGGAAATGCAAGAGCTCATAATAAAGGCCAGAAATTACCTGTTCCATCACTGAATGTCTCTTCAGCCTAATGGCCTGGTTTAACTTGCACACTTACAAATTCCTATTTGCTTGCCAACATAATTTTTAAAAGTTTTTTTCTACTTGGGAAATATTGGTTGGAGAATAAATATATGTGAAATATCTGTTGAAGTTGTACAGAACAGCATCTATGTAATACTGTAGCAAATTAATGAAATTTACCTTCAATAAATCTTTCTTTGAGGTGTCCTCCTCTCCACTAAACTCATCCTTTGTTTCATCCACTCTCCTGGCTAATGGTAAAACAAATAAAAAAGCCTCCTCCAAAAAAACCTTCCCTGCCCCTTAGCCTATATCCTGAGACTGCCCTGATGTCCCAGCAGGGTGAGGCTTCAGTGCAGCATCCATCAGCTGTGCTTTGCATAGAAGCTGATTTCTTTCCCATCAAGGCTCTCGGACAAGGTAAGAGACAAATCTGGGCTGATCTGCGCATACCTGTTCTTTTCTGATGCTGAAGTGGAATTTGTATGTGCATCACAGACTTTCCAGGGGATGAACCGTAGCTCCAAGCACTGGAAATGAGGGTCCTAAGCAGCTTGATACGAGCCCCTTCCAGTAGTTACAGCATTAGCGCACAGGAATAACTGATAGAAACAGGGATGTCACCTGGGGGCACTATTGTAGCCAGATACTCGGATTTCATGTCATTTGCATTTGAAAGTTTATAGAGGCAGAATATATTTCTGTTAAAGTTTCCTGCCCTCCTAAAGCTGCTCTTTATCAGCAGCTTTCTTTTGGCTTCACTGCTAGTTATCATTTTAAATGATCTGTGCCATGGAGTGGAAGCAAAAAAGTCTAATAAAGAAACTTAGTTTCCTGGGTTGCTTGCTGCTGAAGTTTAGTTTACTTTATTGATGAGCCAAGCCTTATTTTATCTTTAAAAATTTCCTACAAAACAGTAACCATTTCCCTGTGAGTTCTGCCAAAACAAATATTCCCATCATTTTATCATGTGAGGTAAGCTGATGTTCCATATGCTTTGTTTCTAAACACAATTTCTATCGTAAAAAAGGCAGTCTGTATCCAAAATGAGTTTCCAATATCTATGCCGTGCTGCAAGAGACAACAAATGCTTTGAGACCCTTTATTGCCCTCATTTTTGGAATTAACCCTTACACCAAACAGGTATATCTCTGTCTGGCTTTATTTTTTAGTAGGTGATAGGAAATAGAAGAGAAGCACTTTCAGTTGTGTTTGTGACATTACATGCGCTGTGATAGGGTTGCAATGAAATAGTAAATGAATGAATTAAAACTGTTGACAAAACAAAAGCCGTGTTATTTGTGACATTCCCTATGCTGAGAAGGTTGTCAGAGTCACTGGAAATTGTGTCACTGATACATTATGCATATCTTATATTTGGAAAAGTCAGGTAATTATCATGGTGAAATGGGCACGTATAACACATTGTGTGAATTCTCATCCTCCTTTCTTCTGTAGTTGTAAAAGCCCCAACTTAACAATGAAAATGCACCAAATGGTTTGTCTCAGTAGAGAACTTTAAAGAGGAAAGTACTGAAAGTGTTAGCTAAACAGGGGCATCCTCTGTTCCAGCAAGCAATTTTGCCTTTCTGCAAAGGGCCGCAAGTGTTAAGATTAGTGAGTAAATTTTTTCTTCTTGACTTATTACTTGTGGCCTTTTGTGGTATCCCTTTAGCAACTGCTACATGACATGACCTTTTCAGCATATTTATCAGTCTCAGCCTTATGGATGGTGCAGAGTTTATAAATGTGGTTGCTGTCGGGAATGACCAATTCCAGGAGACTGTTCCAAAATCAGGTTTTCATGGGGGTGCTTTGAAACACGCATGTGCTGGTGCATGTGCCTGACTTCCACTCTGAAGCTCTGATGTCCAAATGTAAGGCACAACTCTAATTCCACAACAAAAATTGGGAAAAAGAACTTAGAATTAGACTAAATAGCAAATGGGCTGCATCTAATGAAGCATGAGTGTTAGTTTCAATAAAAGATGCAGATTTACAACATCCTAGTTTGTGTTTTACTTTTTTATATACATATATGTTTTTATGAGTCTTGTTCCCAGAGTAAAAGTAGTGCAAAATTAGTAAACAAAGTTACCTAGTTTCTGTGTAATAACATGAATTTACGTTTTTAGAGGCTAAAATAGACATTTATGGTGCAACACATTGTCCTCCAACAAAACGACTTTTGATTTTGCTGAAAGTTCTATCTTTCTGCCTTTTCCCTCCACAGGCATGGTTGTTCTGCGGTTCCTGCTGTAGGGAGTCTTATCTTTGAAGAGCAGAGGATTTGATATTTGAGCGGTATATTATACTTGAGGGATATGCTGGCTTATTAAATTGGTTTCCTGATACTCTACTGTGGCATTTCTTGTGTATGAAACTTCAGATACTACTGGAGTATGCCTTCTTACCATTGAAGTCAGTAACGAAACTTCTGTTAATTGCAAAGGAACAGGGTCAAGACCTGGGTGAACTGCTGTACTGATTTAATCTTGAAAGATCATGCACTGTGTCCCATCTGCACACAATTTTTTTTTATCTTCCTGAATTAATCAATTTACGGAAAAATTAATATTGTATCCATGTGAGTTCATGTGTTATATTCCTGGTACTGTAGGCAGATTTTACACTCACTCCCAAAACTCTCAGACCTTTCACTGGCAGATGTGAATAAGCAAAGAAAGTAAAATTGTAACCTAAAGGCAAATGGGGATGAGGCAGGAAAATGCCATGATCCACTGTCTGTGATAGTGAAGAAGGAAGAATGGCTAATCAAATCACGTCATTATAACGTGATTTCTAACAGAACTAGATTTGTGTACAGTGTCAGTGACTTAAGTGTTGCTATTTGAACCTGTTTTAAGCATTTATTTCTGATAAAGTTGATACATTTCTAAAAAATTGCATAGTTTCTTAGTCAGCTAGCATTTTTTTTCTTACCCGTTTTATGGCTACCCTGCAGGACTTGGGTTTTCCGCTGTGACTCAGTTACTGACATTAGGACCTGTTTTAAAGCCTGGAGTCTTTCTAGGGCAGGAACTTATTTTTTAGCCAGTGCTGCGTCACACAGCTGCAAAATCTTGGATGTGAACAGTGAAAAAAATTCTCACTGTGTGCCTTCCTAAAGCTTTAGTTTTGCCTTTTGTGTAGATAAATAATACTTATCTGCCCACTGGCTTCATATCACTGAACTTTTCTCAGAGGTCTGTTAAG
>NW_010554160.1:0-18925 GCF_000687285.1 Phaethon lepturus | reverse complement strand
GCTGAACGTCAGGATGGTACCTCTGCTGAGGCCTGTCGCTGCTTCCTGCTGGCACTTGCTGTTTTGGGAAATAAGGCAGTCTAACGTATGAAGTGGGGTGCATTTGAGACGCACAGGTTAGGGAAATCAGTGACTCTTTCAATTCTGTCCTAGTTCTAGCATCTGCTCATGTTGATCATTGCTGACTCTGATGTCATCTGTGAGTGACTCCTTGCTTGCAGAAAGGAATTCCCAGTTATTGTTAGTCCCGTCTACATCGTGCTATGGAAATTAATTTTAAAATGAGCAAACCTACTTTTTTTTTTAATTTATGTACTCTGCCAGTGATGTGAAAAGGAGCAGACCTCCAATGAGTTTGTGTTCTGCTGTCCAAAACACCCGAGACTCCCCAGTCCTGTTTTACAAGATGAGATCAAATGGAAGAAAACCATGGAGACCTGACAAATTTCTGGCTTCATGAGGTGAGGCCCGTAGAGAGGGAGTCATGCATCAGTGAAAATGTACAAAATGATCAAGTACAGCATAGGATATGTTTAAAGAGTGACCTCTTGTAAACTTTTATAGACAATTCCCCCACTTGTCCAGAACTGCTCCCTGAGGTATCATTCAAAAGTCTTGCCAGAAGTAACAGATCTGAACAACAGACATCTGATTCAAAACATTTTGCAGCTCATAAACAGAGCTACCTCCATAAGATGCAAATCATTTCCATAGAGACCTGCTGTAGCTTGTAATGTTATTTGAATCATGGAAATGCTGAGATGCTTGTGGTTGCCTCCTTTTTAAGCCATGCATATAGAAAATTCATCCTATGGCAATCATCAACACTTTCAACATCACGTGAAGCGGCAATGGTAGACATGTACCAGAAGTCTAGGAAGCTACATCTAGTTGGGATCTCCAAATTACGGACTTTCTGACAACCTGCACTCTAGTTTATCTTATGGCATGGTTGTTTCCTGCTCCTTTCCCCCACCTTTTTATATGCTGAAATGAGTTCTTGCAGTCCTGATTGACAGATGCTTATCTGTACTGGAGAGAAAGACGTTGCTGGAGTCCAGCAAAGAGAGGTGAGGATGCTGGGGAAAGACTGGTGGAAAAGTGGGAGGAGATTGTTTGGTACTGTACTACAGTACAGAGATTATTTTAAGAAGAAAGACTGCATACTGCAGTTCAAGACAGAAAAAACAAACTGATAAAAGAAATTGATCTTGGAACTTCCAACACGGTGGCAAGACCATTTTCAAACAGGCCTATTAAAAAAAAATCCAAACAAACAGCAAACAACTCTGCTGTTTTAGACTTATTTTTTCCTTAGTGGCATACTTTCTGGTTTTTCCTCCTTTTTTTTTTCAGTTCTGTTCAGAACTGTGTTAATTGGATTTTAAGATTCTAATCCTGCACATCTTTACATATCAGGAGAGCTTTAAGCACACATGTTGGTCCCAATAACTTATCTTTAAGGAAGTCCATAATAGTATGCAGGACCATGAAAAAAGTCCTCAGAAGAAAAAGACTGCAACGGGATAAAATGTTCTACTCTTTAGACCATGTTATATAGGAAAAAAAAACGAAACACTTGCATAAACTTCAGAATTTATATTGAATTTATGTATTTTCAAACAGTGTTAGTAGTTTGTTTGAACTTTACATTTGCATTTTTTTCTTATATGTCATGCAGTTTCAATTCCTTTAAAATAAAGAAAGGCTTTGCTTTAAGGGATGTGAAAAGTAACATTTTATTTGTTCACTAACCAGAAAAAATCAGTCCATGTTAGATGAGAAAACCTGTTTGAGAGCAGAGTGGTCAGATGTAGATTTTCAGCTAGGCTTTTTTCCCTTCCAGTCAACTGAGAAAAGGGAAGGAAAATGCATATAAACTGTAATGCTTTCAGTTGAAAACGAATGGCATAACTGTGGAAAAAGTTCCAGTCAAAAGTCCTCATGCTTTCTCCATACCCTGAAGCTTTGAAGAAAAATGTATACCTTGGGCCTCTGTGGATGCAGCTGAAAATGTGATAAATGGGAGTAATCAAGTTAGTCTATCATAACCTCATAGGTCTACTATCTATATGGCCAGTGGTAGTAATACTTTTTATTAAAACGTTGCTGTCTTTTTCTGTTCTTAGTCCATATAATGTTAACAAATATGCTTCATGGTCTATGCTTTTAAAGACAGTACAAAGGATAGAAAAGAGGATGTCAACTGAGTTTGAGATAGTTGTTGATATTTCTGCTGGATGCTTCTGATGGGCAGAGAAGATTATACATCCATCTTTTCTTTAAAAACATGCCACAGCATAAAGACTTCAGTGATTTGATGCAGGTATTTTAAGGAGTGTAATAAAATGAATAGCTTTCAGTGCTGATTTAGCAGTCTGTTCCAGTGGAGCTCCAGTCTGACTTCAGGAATGAGGCAACAGAGCTCTATTTAATTGTCCAGTTAAGTGACTTTCTATTTGAAAAAGGGTTTTTCCAGCATCAGTCCCTATGATCTAAGATGATATCCATTCCAAACAGTTTCCAAATACCTGAGAATTCCCTTTTACGTACTAGGAGTACTGTAGCTGTACTACTAGGTACTGCTGCCTGCTTGCAGCTGATACTTTTACTTAAAACACAGGAGCTCTGGGCAGCTCAGTGTACTTCAGAAATGGTAAATGAGCAAGGTCTACATTTCCCAGTCACAGATACTGTGGGAATGGGTTCCCTGTACACCAGTAAAAAGCAGCCATCGTTTTCCCACAGGGGAAGTGAAATCAGAGAGATATGAAGGATCTTGGCCAAAGTCTGTGGGGCCAAATAGTTGGCACAAAATTCTAAATTTTGTGTCTCCGTGTTCTTATGCAGTAATTGCACTGTGGTAGTGCTGGGGCTGTCACCTTGTGAGCTGTGGAAGACTGATGTTCAGTGTCACTTATGCCTGCAGCCAGTGTGTGCTGCAGAATGCCTGCACGCTTCTACGTGTAAGTTGCAACTGAGCACAGACAGCAAAGCTTAGCACAGGCCAGTGAATACGGCTTTCTCATGCAGAGACTTGGGAGAGACTGGGCATAGAAGAACTAATTGGCAGAATGATTTGCTGATCTTGAATCGAGCTCCGTCCTGTGGGCAGCTTTGCTTTTTAGTAGCGGTGCCTGAAATTAGTCTGAAAATTTTCACAGGGGCTTGCTTTCAGAGTGGTAATATTTAAAATGGTATATCAGATTGGTTTATGAGAGTAAAGTTTTGTTTGTTGCATTTCATGACATCTATCTAGGCAATTACTACAATTGCAGCCCATTATACTAAACTAATTTTTCCTGCCAGTCTACTGAAGTTCTTCCGCAGGCTGTGTTGAATTTACATTGTGAATACTGCTTCTATGCACATATCATTTCAGGTTTCCCCTTTACACCACATTTTTCCTTTATTGTCTTGTTAGGCTTGCTAACCTTTTTCATGCTTACAGCAACCTGGATAGAAAGAATGATTTCTGGCTCAGAGTCCCCTAGAAAACAATTTCTGATCTTTTCAGCTTGAATGTGAAGAAGTGGAACAGCAGTATATGAAACCCTTCATGGCATAGATCTTGACAGATAGTATTATCTTTCAGAAAGAAATGAGTATGCTTGCTGCCAGAATGTGCTGCTGTCTCTGCCCCAAATTCTATTTTTATTTCTGTTCTCCTTAGCAGAACAGAACAATAATAAAACATTCATTTTATTCTTTTTTTTATTATTATTTTTTGGAATGATTTTCTAGCCTAACTCCGAAGAGCAGCCTGCAAGCAGAGATGAGGTCTTTGTAGAATGGCACCTCCTGATCCTCCGTGAGGCAGTCTTACTGGGCCTGAGCCTGCTAGATCTCTTGGCAGTGCTGCATTTTTCCTGCCAGGTGAGAAGTGGGCTGTTGCAATCACACTTGACTTTCTGGCTGTCCTAAGTTTTTATTTTGTAAACTCTTCAGTTTTCTTGGTTAAGCTTGAGTCAGAGATTAATTTTAATGAAATTGAATCAGAGTTGAATTTTAATGCCCAGAGCTTTGAAGGGGTTGCACCTGGCCAGGCTATGGCCACAGAGGGGAGAAGCAGAGACAGGAGTAGAGAACCTGGGGATGCTCTTTTTGCATCCAAACTGGGAGGAAAACAGGAGCAGCAGTAGATGCCACTCCACACACACCAAGTACTCAATATGCCAAATAACTATTATCATTAACTTTTTTCCTGTTCGCAGGAATGAAAATGTTTGGAGCGATAAAAGGTATCTTTCTGTAGGTGTGAGTGTGCACACATCTACACCGACACCCTTGAGATACTTGATAAGGTTCTAAGCACTGATGAGCCAAATTCCACGAAGCTCCTGCTCAGTTAAGCAAAGCCCACATCCTTACACAAATGGTTTAAGCTTCTTGGCTTACCTATGTTACAGAAACCATAATAATGTCAAAAACAATTACGCAAGAGAAAAAACTTGAGGACAATAGATGGGAAAAGGAGAAGCAGTTTATATATGAAAGTAGACATGTAGAGACAATTTTGAGTTGGAACCTGTTCCACCTTTTATCCATAAGGGGATGGAAGGGTAAATTGCTTCTAAATTTTTTCTCATAAGGATATCCATAGGATTTTAGGATCAGATAACACCATATTATATGCACTAAAGAAAACTTTTCTTCTGGTGCCAAAGTAGTGATTTCATTAGAATTGCATTCTAATTAAGAATGCCTTAGTCCATTTTCAGATACTTTCATTCCTGGTTTATGTATCCTGAATGCAGTTTTGCCCTAGAGGGTTTCTTTTGAGATTCAGGCAAGTTTTTCAGAAAACTTTGTGCTAAAGATGCCCTCTTGTACTACTTTAATCTGTCCCTGGTTGTGTCATCTAGATAGCTGTCTGCTGCAGAGGCCACAATCTGCATTGGTATCTCTTATATTCAAATATCTGTTGTCCAGTATTGCTATATGTAGAAAAGGAAGAGAAAGTAATTTTTCTGCAGCTGACAAATGATTAATAATTGCTCTTGGGGTAGTAATGCAAGGCAGAACAGAAGAGGAATTTTGTTAGCCATGGAAAAAGACCCAGGAGACTTTGGGATGTTTCTATGAGCAATGGATGCAATTTCATTAAGGAACCACTTCATAGGAAGACCATTTTGTGCATATAACAGGGATGTTTATGTGAGAACAGGCAAAGCTAGAGAGACTTGTAATACACTGAGACTTATGCGTGACTGAAAATGGAATCCGGCTACTTCTTAACCAAAGTGGTTATGATATTTGTCAGCTCCGTGTCTGTAAAAAGTCTCTGTGAATTTCAGTTGTTCTCCTCCTTCACTTCCTACTATTTGGCCTCAAATTCAGTCTGTGTTCATTGATTTGTCTATATATTAATCCACCACTTGCTTTTTATCACTGAAGTTTTGCATGTCAATGTAGCAACTGCAGGATTTCTGCAAGTGAATAGAAAAATAATACAGTGCACCAACTATTAGGGATCTTGAACAGCAAGTTAGACCAAAGTGTTTTACACTTAAGGGTATGAGGCGGGGAGAGCATAAGTATTTTTCCTGAATTATATAGCAATCTTTGCAAAGTTACACCCAGCCCAGGATGTTGATCTGAGTAACGAACACTCTATCCTTTAGTCACTCTTTCAAAAAAACACTGGTTGCAGTCAAACAGGGATAATTCTTCTCATCCAAAATCATGTTGGAAAATATTTTGGCACATAATATGCTACAGTTAGATGTCCCTAATCTCTTTCATTGAGTTAATTTTAAAAGTGCATATCTTGGCAGATGTTTTCTTATTGTCGTTCTGATTCCTTCTCATTTAGGCAGCTGTTGTGAAGGTTATTTGCCTACAAGTTCTCAGGAAAAAATTTCTTACCCCTTGCTCTGTGAAGTCACTGGCATGGACTTACTGGCTTTGCAGGAAGCAGCAGGTATTAGCGATACCAATGGAGAAAGAGCGCTTACCTGCACTTCCTATGAGTTTCACGCAGGAACCTGTGGTGGGGTGACTGTGGATCCTTTTTTGAAGGCAAACACACCCCTTGGACACTGACTCTTCAGCCTTCCTTAAGAGTGAGTTAGTGCAGCCACAGTCTGGGTGGCAAAGCACCTGTTAATCTGTTTGATGTGGTGGATGTATGTTCTGAGTTTACAATGAAATAACATGGTTGTAAGATAAAAGAACGCAAAAACTATAATATAGCTTTGTTGGAGAGTTTAAATGAGCCCTAGGGCACTGTCTCTCCTTTTGTTTACAAAGAAAGAGAGGGTAGTGTTGTCTGGAGAGCTGTGCTGTTCACCTCTGAAGGATCTGGTCTCATGATCTGAAGGATGAAAGACCTGTGGTTTGCTTGGCTCTTAAGACTCTTGCTTCCTGCCTCAGATTTTCTGGCAGCTGAAGGTAGAGGGGAGGAAAGCTTTCTGAAGGAGGCTGTTCTTCTCTTCAAGAGAGAAACTTCTAGTCATGTCTAATGAAAGGATCTTAAAAGTTTGCTTCATTATGGGGCTGCCGAGTGGTTCTGAGTTTTAAGACAGATGTTATTCTCTGGTGTTTCCCTTATCTTTTCCCATTTTTTTCTGATGTCAAGCTATTGAAAGGCTGTTCCTTTACAATCTTTTGATTCTTTTTTTTGTATTTGGCTTATTTGGAAAACTTCAAATAGTGTGGCCTCTCTGAGGGGGAAAGGGGAAAGAGGAGTATTTATTCTCTTTGATCACAAGCCAGCACTTTCTTTTGAAATAGTATTGTTGTGTGTAAATACAAGAGAAGGACTTCAAGAACTTCTGCCTACAGAGATGGGTGAGGACAGAGGAGTGATCTTTCCTGAGACAAAGATTGCCGAGGAGTAATTATTGGCAGCATGCCCATAAAGCTGAAACTGATGCTAGGCTTTCATGTCTAGTCTAAAAGTTCTATTGCTATCTAGTTAGTATAGACCAGGTATGTCTAATAAAATGCTGGTGTTTAATTTCCATCAAAGAAAAACTTCCAGCCAGACATATTCTCTTTGAGCAGAGGACAAGTTGTAATTTACTGGGCAGATAAAAGATTTCGTTTCTCCTAAGAGAAAATATTTGCATCTATAGCGAGAATAGATGCCTTTTCCTGTTGTGAAATGCCTGTAGAGCAAGCAGAAACAATTCTAACACAGATCAGCTTGCACACAGAAGGAAAGTAGGCTGTGGGAACCTTTTAAAAAAATCAGAAACACAACTTGCTTTTGGGAAAGAAATAAGCTATTACCCAGTGCAAAAGTTCATCACTACCCACAACTGATTTGCATATAGCCATCTTTTAAATGAGTCACAAAAATATTGTAATCACTTTCCCACCTCACTATTTTGTAATGTAAGTTTATTCCTTGGGAGTGACTGTCTGCTTGCACAGCTATACTCACAATATCGTCTGCTATTTGGATTCTGTCTGGGGAAATACAATACCTTGACCTCAATAGTTTTAGAAACATGTGACAGTAATGATGTGAAGATTTTGGATCATTGCAGAAGTAAATGAATTAAAGAGCAAGTATTAGAGAGGAAATCAAGATGGCATCTTCTTCAGCACCCCATTTTTGGAGTTACTCTACTTAAAATTACAGAAATGTTAAACATGTCAGGGCAAATCCTCATTTTGGATACTACTAGCCTAACCCGCTCAAAGTGAGAGAAGTTTCTTTGCATTTACATCGATGTCATTGAAAATAGATCTTGGCTTTGACTGAGCCTTCTCGTTTGTCAAGATTTGTTACTTCCTGGAGTCGAGATGAATGAAGATGGCTATTTCATTCTGATGACAACCAGAAGAGTACTTTCACCCTGGTCAAAGAGTTCTTCCCAAACTTCACAATGCTTTTATGAGTGGGAATGGCGCTTCACATTCCTGATAATAAGCAATTGTGTATTTGGGAGCCAAGGCTCTCAGGACTCCCACATCTGGCAGCTCATTACATTGTCCAAATAGAAGGTATAATGTTCATACATAAGAAGTAAAACATCCAAGAAAGAAAAAAAAAAAAAAAAAAAAAGATGGAGTGGAATCTGTCAGAGATATAAAAAATCATAAATGATAAAGAGAAGTGAATACAAATTTCTGTTTTTTCTTGATACAGTCTTCCATCTAATGATGAAATCAAGGGCAATAATTAAAAGGAATCATCTGCTTCACAATGGCTTAAGGAAATAAGTTAGGCATTTTAATTTGTTAGTTATAAAAACAAAAGGATTTTTTTCCCCAAACTCAAAAAATTCAGCCTAGAGTAACCATCTTGTACAACTTTTGGATTACTAGTCAGTGTAGCTTTTTGCTTGAGAGAATATAAAATTCTTCTCGAGATAAGTTAAACAGGTTATTTCCTTAGTTGTTCTCTAAAGTATCCTTCATATCCATGAAGCTTATTACGAACCAGAAGACTGAGATTTGTACTTTTTTCCATTACTTCAGAGCCAGAATGTCATAGCAACAAGGGGAATGGCAGTAAGGTTATATGCTCACGCCATGCTATGGTGATGCGTGGCTGTGGGCTGCTGTAGTATACCAATGTTTGCGACTCGAGCTTACTCTTACTTAGCTCCGGCATGTGTAGTTCCCTGAGGCCTTGAAAATGAAGAAACCTGCTTCTGGCAAGTGGTAGCCTAGTCACTTCACACCTAAGATATGGTGTTAATAAAGAACTAACAATACTTTTAAAAACTTTATGCAAATCAGTCAAATTAGATTTATTAAAAATTATGAAGGAGAGCAGGGAAGTTTTAATGAGTAGCTATGCTGTGCATTATCTGCACACAAAGCAGATGTAATGATGCATTATAAATGCTGAGAAAATTTAATCAGTGTAGAAAAAATATAATGAAATGGTTGTTTAAACACTGGAAAGCTAATGTTATAGTAATTACTTCCCATTGAGCAAGACATGGTGCACATTATCTAAGCTGTGTTTGATTAGTGATCCTGCCTATGACATCTTGACTTTTCTTAATTTTTCTTCAATATAATTTAAAAATCTTCAATTCAAGCCACAGTTAAAAAAACAAATGCAAGCATGACAACAAATTCAATTCTCCTTCCTTTTCCTTTCTAACCCAGTCTGCATGGAAGTCTGCTTTGATTTACTATGACTATATGTGAGGAGACTGAACACTTGTGCTTACAGAAAACATGACTCTGTGGAGTTTGTGTTTTTTTCCTCTGCAAAGTGATACCAGTAGTATTACTTGTAATGTAATACTCATATTTTTCAAAATGTCCTTGTAGAAGATGGATTGAAATAGATATTGAAGATTTTTTGTAAGATTTCTTTTAAATGAATATGACATGGATTTTTCCACTGATCCTTTTTCAGTTCTTCAGAGCCTATAGGGATACTTTTTTGCTAATAGCTGCATGTGAGTTCCTGAAATGAAGCATATGGAAAATTCTACTCATAGGTCCTCTTATAACTATAAGGCTTAGATACAAGTAAACAAGGAATTCTTATTCATCTTGTCTACTGATACTTATTTGTAGGAGCTGATTAGGGCTTTTGCTTTAGGAACTGTCTTAAAGCCATAGAGATTCTGAATGGTGGCTGCTAGTCTTCTAGTCATGTTGAATCATAAATGATAGATGGAAATTGAATTTTTTCTGTAACCTCCAGTCAAAGAGACTTACTCCAGGTTTTAGGATGTGTTCAGCTCTCACTGAATACAGTAAGTGAGGGCTTTCCACTGTTTTTATGAGAGCTGAATTAGAAACCTTTACTGCAATGTTTAGAAACCACTATCTTGCATTTCTGAAGATCAGATGATAATTGTTTTGCAAATGTGGAGTAACAACCTTTTATAGAGAAACCAGATCTAGAGAGGAAAGAGTAGGCATTTAAAGAAAATGAATTATACTCTCCCAGTAAGTATAACTGAAAATATAAAAATATAGCTGTACTAATTATAGCTACATTATAAATTCTGCATGTTCTTGTCTTCACAAATACTTGAAGAGTGAATGTATAAAAGATTGATTTTCTCACATTCAGTTTGAAATATGCAACCCTGCATGCTCATTCTTTCTTTAATTGAACAAAAGAATTTCAGTTATAAACATGAAATTTAACTGTAATTTTAAATAATAATTTCTGTATAAGTCCTAAGTTGATACTGTCAACGTAAAGTTTGTGGACGGTTTTAGAGTCGGTAAGAGCTTAACATGATAAAAAATATTAGAAAGAGAAAAGGTCTTCAGTGAAATATTCTGATTTTGATTTGTATGTGGACTTGAAAACTTTAACAACTTGGTAACAGTCTGACTGAGGGTTTTGGAGTCAGACCATTTCTAATTCATGTAATCACAGGCTACTTAACAAAAACAGTTTTCTGTGGTTTTGGTTGATTGCTTTATTTCTTGGAGGTGACATTATATACTTCTTTGTTCCTGAGATACATGATAGTATCTGTCTGTATATTGCATGTATATTGCTCAGGAATAATTTCCATTTTTTGAATTGTTGGGCTAATTTTGTAAACCTTTGATTCCATTCAAATAAATTAAGAACACATTGTTTCCGATCTGAATGGCCCACTGATCTCAGGCCTAGGTACCAGTTGGTACAGTTGCTACTGTTGGCATAAGCCTAGAAATGAAAAACAATTTTGGGCTAATTTGAGAAAGGAACAGGTGAAGCTCAAATAATTCAGGAGCAAGGAGAAAAAGAACAAGTGGCAGCTGCTCCAAGAAACACTGGCTTCTATCAGTGCAGCATATGGAAGGGCAAATCAGAAGCACATGATTTCATCATCCCTGTGATGAAGGCTTTGCCTCCAGATCAACAGTACACAAATTTCCTTGGTTTTTTGGTTAATAAAGAAGATTGGGTTATGGATCCTCCAGGAGAATCCTGCAGAGTCACAAAAGAAGCCAAGACATGGCTTCCCTCCAGAAATGCTCTTTGTGCCATGAAAACAGTGTTAAATCAATAGTCTCACAGCTACACTGAGCTGACACTGCTTCTAACTGATATTCACTTAAATAGAAAAAACAATTTAAAATACAGAAAAAAAATCCACATACACTTACCTAGTTAGTGTGTTTGGTTTTCCTTAACTAGATCTCATACTCTGTTTAAAGCTGCTTCTAAAATCTTCAAATTGTATGATGCCTGTAATCTTCACAGAAGTAAATACTATGTTCACCGTGATGCATCCTGCTTTGTCCAGAGACTGCACTTTGGGCTCATATCTGTAATTGCAGTCATGACATGAAGATACAGGGCAAACTTACAGCCTGATTTATTTTTGTCAGAGGGGTAGAAATGCTCAGCACTGAAATCCAGGATATACGTGACTCTAAATAGAGCAATTTGTCAAGTATTTCATTGACACAAATTGAAATGAAACTAGTTCTCAGACTCTAGAGGTCACTTTGGAACAGGAAGAATTCATTATCTAAGTATACACAGAGGAAAACTATTTCACAGTTGAAGTTGATTTGTGAGAGATGGATGTAAACACATAAAACTAAAAACTCATAGGTCACACTTGCAAAGTAAACTATAAGAACCTACAAACTCAAGTGTTCCCTCACTAACAGCCCATCAGTTCGTCTAAAAAAACAGAGCAGCTGCTGTCATATTGAGGTCTACCGAGTATTTCAGACTTTTTTGCATAAGGAAATACACAAATTACCTGCTTCAAACTTTATACGAGGCAGATGTCTTTTTCATCATTTATGTATATTAGAGTACTGGACACATAGATACACAGCATCCCACCCTGAGAGGAAAGATATTTTTTAAAGTTCATGTATTTTATTTCATCTGTGGCTTACTTTAAAAATTTATTTGAGCAATGCTCCTCCCTTAAGTGTGTTCACTTTCAATACTATCACTTCAGAAGCCTGATTAAAATCTTTCCTGGCTTAAATCCTGATTCTGTCATGGAAGAAGAGGAAGTCTGCTATGCAGAAACAAACTCCACTTCTCTCATTTGCTCAGAGATTGCTGGGATGAGAAAAAGAAGTGAGAAAAGACAAAGAGAAAGAAGCAGCAATGATAAAGATATGAGGGGTGAAACACAATTATACAGCTGCAGTGAACTTTGTTTTACATGTGCTCGTGTTTTATGGCAGGGGACCATAACCACTGCTGGCAGGCTAAAGTCTTCAGACGGAGTGTCACCGATCAGCAGCGACACCATCATGGTCTCCCAGTGGTGTAGATCTTCCAGAGCGGAGGAGTGTTGCTTTCTGTTGCAGAGTTCCAGCGGTACCTAGGCTCTCTTTTTTTACCGGCTGCAAGCTTGTCTCCACTCTCACGTGTGTGTGCCCACTCTGGCTGAGAATGACAGCACTTCACATCCACTTTGCGCGTTTGTGAAGGACCCCAGGCTGTGGGATCCAGCCAAGCGGCCCAGTGCGCAGGATTTTATTTCATGTGGTGGCATCTTTTGAGGGCATGTTTTCCCACTGGAATGAATGTTGAGTTTTGAATCCTTCTCATGTGGTGAAAAAGAAATGGATTAAGAAAGGAGTAATTTGAAAACAATGAAAATAAAAGAAAGCCCAAAATTCACCCTGGAAGTTGGAAATATGTTTACTATGTTCTCCATTTAGAAAATGTATGGTTCAGGCATCTAATGAAGAGGTAGGTATAGATATGTGGTCCCCAGATGTTTTAGAACAATTGAAAAACCTTAAAATATTGTGACCATCATGTACCCTTTCCTGTACTTTTATTTATAAGCGTCAGAGATGTTAATATTTTTGGGTTTTATTTTCAGATCATACTTCGAGAAATATTAGTCTACTGTATTTGGGAAACTGAGAATCAGTTCAGGATAACAATTCACTGCTCTGGGTAGGAGCACTTTCAAGAAGAAGAGACAAATTGTCTGATCGAGTACGTTTTTAGCCAGCAGAGCTTCCCCGGCGTCAGCGACACTACTCCTGCAACTCTGCTATCTGCCTAGATGAAAGGTGCCGTGCTCTGGACACCGTATTCCCCGGGAAAACAAAGGCAGGCCTGACTCACAGCTTTTCTTTCTTACAAGTATTCAATGTGGTTTTAGTGACCTACCATAGAGTGACTATCAGTTGGGACTACTTTATATTTGGTATCCATATGGTATATAACTTGATATCTCATAATTTCTATTAAAAATATTTTGCTACTAGTTCTTGATCTGCAGAGGATTTGTTTAACTGAAGTCTTTCCTAGCAGAAGTATGCTTTTTGATTAACGTTTGCCACTGGGAAGAAAACCTCTTTTTGAATACTCTTGTCCTGTTCCGATTCTACAGATGTCTGTTGATATGCTCCTGCTGGCTCTCCTAAAGCTTATGTGGTGTTCTTTGTTCTGAAACACAGATACCTCAGAGCTCTGGTTTGTAGAGAGCAAGTTGTGGCATAAACTACAGGAAAAAATATTTAATTTGGATATGCAAATTCCTGTAATATGTGGTATCAAAGAAAACAAAGGTTAAAAAACCGTTGCCATGGGTGTCTTGGGAAAAAAAAAAATATTTGTACTGAGGTGGCTGTGAATAGTTAAAAGTAAATAAATAGGCTAGACATTTCTGACTAATGAAAAATGCAACCAGGAGTTACTGACGTTGTCTAGAAATATTTATTCTAGTAAATTCCCATGTCTCAACCTCTGAGGAAAATAAATGCCCGATGAAACAACAAAGAGGGCAAAGAAAACTTAGAAATATTGGGATGCCTGATGATTTGTCATTGAAAATACTGAAATTCAGAACATGACTTTAATGCAGTAGGATTCTATGATACTATGAATATGTGTTTCTCTTCAGGGCAAAAGTTTAAATTATGCTTGCACAATTCAGCCAGATTACGGAGTGTTCAGAAAATTTAGTCAGATTGACTACATAAGTGGGAACAAATTAGATGACAGCATGTTGCACAATGTAGTCTGTAGAAAGCTTTGAAATTATGAAGGAAGGGTAGGTAGCAGAGAAGAAAGTGGTCAACTTTCTTCTCCTAGAAAGAGAGAAGGTAGGAAGTACTGAGGGTTCAGATATTCAGTCTGACAGGTATCTTTGAAGATTTGGGGTTTTGGTCTGCATCTTATAGATAGAGAAGGGGTTTGTAGTTGGAGACTTCCTAGAGCAATCTTGATAGTTTAGTTGGAAGGAAGAGTGCTAGGGAGGCAAATCTGACACAGAAGACAAACCAATGTGTGTGAAAAAAAATTAATTGAAAAACATTTGTCCATTAATTTTAATAAATTTTTACTAACTCTAATGGAAAATACGAACAGAAAAAAAAAAACCCAAAACAATAAATATTAACAACAAGCAAGAGGAAGTTGTAAACCCAGCTGGTGCAAAAATCTTTTGTATTAGGTATTTCTAACACCTAACTGGAACTATTTACCAGTACTGAAACATTACAACCAGTCAAGTTCATTGGCTAAATTCTACCTAGGACATTTGGAGTATGTCCTAGGATATTGGAGTTTAGAGATACAGTTTGGGGAATGTGGCATTACAATAAAATACCATTGCTTGATTTCAAGTAATCAATAAATAATAAAACCATAATCCGGATCTGTAACAAATATGGTTGAATATTACGGTCTGAATTCTGGAATGCTGGAGATATTTGACAATTGTTGAATCAGAACAGAGAAAGAGAAAAGTTACTCCTTGAGTACTGTCTTGAATATATAAAAATCAGACCATTTTTTACTGTAGATTTCAGTTTGGAAGAGATGTGCAAGCGGTCACAGTGTAATTATGTCATTACTACTGATGATGATTTTCTTTCTCTAACGATATTACAGGAATATATTTGTCACATTTAGAGCCTTAAGTTGATGTATTAAAGCAAGGTTATGACTGGATTGGAAGTTGGTGGGCAACTTATAAATCAGTAGTTATGATCTGTTTACTTTTAATATAAGGAAAAGGGAGGACAATTCCAAGCAGTCAAATATTTATTTTAAGTTAGAAAAAGCATTATTTAGCAAAGATAAGGACAACTATAAATAAAACTCTTTTGGAAAAAGATGAATAAGAATTTGGACCTCAGGGTTTATGGGGAAATGAAAAAGCTGCAATAATATGGTTGAGAAAGAGAACAGTTTTAATTAAGTCCTTCTGTTTCAGTGGAGAAATAAAGTTTTAAATTAAAAAAATAAAAGCAATATCTAAATAAAGGGGGAAATATGAATTATTATACCACTTAAAATTTAAGGGTGTGTAAAACACTCTTAAGGGAATTTAGAATCATTGTGCTAAGAAGGACAGGAGAGGCAAAAAAATTAAAATTTCATGTGTATAGGAGACAAAGAATGGCAAAGTCTGCTTATAGATGGCGGTGGTAAAATGATGATGCAGGGAAGAGACAAGTATTCATAAACATTTCTCTTCTGTATCTGAAAATAAATTAGATGATGTGCCAGTGTCACCTGAGGTTGACATACTGCCTTCTCATCCACTAAGGAGAATAATAATTAACAATGTTTAAAGATAAACACTTTAGACAGCAGGTTTGGACAATTTGTACACAGTCTAATACCACGGGGTAAGATGTCTTTCTTGCTAGCATTAATATTTAATAAAGATGGAAGATTATAACACTTCAGAGAGCTATTTGAAGTAGACAAGCGTAGCATGGGTAACTTGTAAAACTGAGCTCAGCCTTAGGCACTGTAATAGAAAGGCCTGATGCTGGATTTGATTAAACAAAACAGTAACACAGCAAGTTCCACATTTTTCTATGGAAAACAGATCTTGTTCAATCAGATTATAACTTTGGTTGCTCAAGGTAACTGCATAATAAATATTTGAATGGTGTTCACCCAATGATATTTCAATTTTAAAAGGAAACTAAAACAGTATTGGTAAATCAAGTATGTATTAAATTCTAAGCTGGATAATTGATGTCTCAGGGAAAGTCACCTTGAATAGTGGTATTTCTTGTGGATTTGTTGGAGTATGTACTAGATTGATGGAAGGGCTGAGTAGAGCTTTATTACTTGGAAATAAATAAAGTTATCGGTGCTGGGTGGGGTTCTGAACAACCTCTTCTAGTGGAAGGTGTCCATGTCCATGACAGAGAGGTTGGAACTAGATGATCTTTAAGGTCCATTCCAACCCAAACCATTCTATGATTCTATGGTTGTTAAAAAATTGTTGACTATAAGATTATAAAGATTATAAGAAGAGTAAATAAGGGTAAGAACTGGATTTCATGACCCTGCTTTGTATTATTTCAGCATATTTTATTTTAATACAGATAATTTCTGTATTCCAAAGGAAAAAAGGAATGAAAAAAAATGCTGAACTTGTTTTGGAAAAAATCTGGATGTTGCAGTTGACAAAAACTCAGAACAAAGTGTTAGTGAGTGATTTCATGCCTAAAACAACTGTAGATGCTTTTTTGGAACCAGTAAACACAAGTGGTGAGTAGCAGAAAATGGGATGTGTATGTCTGGTTGTAGAATACTCTGTGTTGTACATAATTTTGCAGTTGTGTTTTGAAACAGGAATTAAGGAATAAGGAACAGCTGAACAAATATCCACCAGAATGTGGCGAAGTGCATAATGTTGTAAGATGTGTTGATTTGAGAGGCCTTTACCTCAGTACATCTAGATCATCAAAAAAAGTAATTCAATTAGAGAGGACAACAGCTTCCTGAGGAGGAAAAGCAGAATATTTAACCAAGCTGAGATGGGCCAAAAGGGACTACCAATGTCTGCAGTCTGAAATAGATAAATTCAGGTAGGAAGTAAAGGGAATTTTTGTCATGTTTGGGGGAGGGTGATGAGTCATTAGGGGAAGATATCAAAGGAAGCAGTGTTTTTTCCAATACTCCCTGTCCTGCTGTTTTTGGCTTAAGACTTGAAGACTGTTCAGAAAATATTAGTCAGACACAGTTTAGATATTAATATCACTAATTATTAGTCTCCGTAAAAGGTCAGCAAGGTTAAATTTAATGGTCTGTCATATAAAGGGACTAAGCTGTGTGTTGAAATGTTCTTTGTCTGCATCAATATATGAACAGAAGGAACAACTTATGCTATTGACTCTTCTTCTCTGCTCCTACAGGGATGACAGAGGACACTATATCAATATTTGGAAAATGAGAAGAATTGAGTGTAATAGCTTTTTGGGTTCTAACAAAATGTAGTCCTCTCTCATTGTTGCCTAGTGTTCGAAATTTTCTTGTCTAGAGTCAGTAGCACACAGGTTACAAGCCAGCCTAAGTGACATGCTATAAAATGTATGTATTCACATCTGAGCATTGCTGTCAATTCCTTCTGCTTGACTGTAGCTTAATGTCTTGCACATAATAAGTGCTAAAGGTATTTTGGGCAATTTCTTCTTTCTGTTTGGCTTGAAGCAAAACATTATGAGCACAAAAACATTCTATAGTGGTGAGTGACTCATCCTTTAGCCAGAGCTAACTTAATCAACAATGTCTAAATAGTGAAGATGCTGCACATTGATTTCAGTAAAAGCAGAGCTTTCAAAATTACCTTCCCACTCCCTATTTAAAAAGGAGTGAAGGAAATTGCTTTCCTGCTTTGACTAAAATGGTCAAATGCTGAAGAAGAATTTGCTGCAGATTTGCATTTATTGTATTTGTTATCTTGAAACGTAAGAAAAAGCAGTTGTACCTTTCCTGAATGGTCTCATTTATTCCTATTCTAACTACAGTTTATTCAATACTATTAGTGGTAGGCAAGAAAATTAAATGCTTCTGTAAATTTTAAGTCATCAGAAATTCAAGGTTCTGAGGGTTGATGATAGAATCTTCATGTTTTAGAGCCATAAACATAGCTCATCAGCTATTGCAAATTTCTTTATGTTAACAATAAACACAATCTTCCTTCTTGCAATCTCACTGTTTCGTAGAATCATAGAATAGTTTAGGTCAGAAGGGATCTTTAAAGGTCATCTAGTCCAACCCCCCTGCAATGAGCAGGGACATCTTCAACTAGATCAGGTTGCTCAGAGCCCCGTCCAACCTGACTTGGAATGTTGCCAGGGATGGGGCATCTACCACCTCTCTGGGCAACCTGGGCCAGTGCTTCACCACCCTCATTGTCAAAAATTTCTTCCTTAGATCTGGTCTAAATCTGCCCTCTTTTAGTTTAAAACCATTACTCCTTTTTCTATCACTACAGGCCCTGCTAAAAAGCCTGTCCCCATCTTATAGGCCTCCTTTAAGTACTGGAAGGCTGCAATAAGGTCTCCCCACAGAGTTTTCTTCTCCAGGCTGAACAACTCCCAACTGTCTCAGCCTGTCCTCACAGGAGAGCTGTTCCATCCCTCTGATAAATTTTGTGTCCCTCCTCTGGACACGTTCCAACAGGTCCATGTCTTTGCTGTGCTGAGGGCTCCAGAGCTGGACACAGGACTCCAGGTGGGGCCCCACCAGAGCGGAGCTGAGGGGCAGAATCACCTCCCTTGCCCTGCTGGCCACGCTGCTTTGGATGCAGCCCAGGATATGGTTGGCTTTTTGGGCTGCGAGTGCACATTGCCGGCTCATGTCCAGCTCTTCATCCACCAGTACCCCTAAGTCCTTCTGGGCAGGGCTGCTCTCAGTCCCTTTATCCCTCAGCCTGTACTGATACTGGGGGTTGCCCTGACCCAGGTGCAGACCCCTTGACCCTCATGAGGTTTGCACAGGCCCATTCCTTGAGCTTGTCCAAGTCCCTCTGGATGGCATCTCGTCTGTCAGGCATGTCAAACACACCACTCAGCTTGACGTCATCTGCAAATGACGTCATCAGCCATCTTGCTGAGGGTGCACTCGATCCCACTGCCTATATCACTGATGAAGATATCAAACAGTACTGGTCCCAAGACAGTCTCCTGAAGGACACCACTTGTCACTGATCTCCATCTGGACATTGAAGATATTGACCATGACCCTCTGGATGTTACCATCCAACCAACACCTCCTCCACCCAACAGTCCACCTATCAAATCCATA
>NW_010554159.1:53499-58499 GCF_000687285.1 Phaethon lepturus | reverse complement strand
TGTTTATATTTATTATATTTATATTTATTTATATTATTTATATTATATTATTGTATATTTATTTATATATTTATAAATATTTCTGCACCTTCATCTAATTGCAGAATTATAGGAACTTAGAGAACAGTGATGATGATAACGAGATCAGTAAGAGATTACAAAGACTAAAGTTCTCCTGCAAAGAACAATGAAATGTTTAGTGAAAATCAGTACAATTTGAAGAAATGTGGGGAGAGAACATAGACACCCCTAGCCCACTGCCCTTTTTCTCTAGGCAAACCACTCTCCCTCAGATGGTAGTTTTTAAATGAAGAGTAAAGAGCTTTCCAAATTACAGATTGGTTTGAAAGAACAGTATTCAACCTGTTTTGTGCAGAGGATTGAACTAGATGACCTCCAGAAGTTCCTTCCAATCTAAACTATTCTATGATTCTGTGTTTCAACTGAAAAGCTAACTCCACACATGGAAAGTTTGGATTCTTTAGTAAGTGCTTTTGTCAGTGTCTCCTCCTGATACTAGTTTATACACCTTTGTTCAGCTTTGATAGCACCTTTCATACTCCTTTTGTAATTGCATTAAACTTGCATGCCATTCTTGTCTGATACCCACATTAATCTGTGTAGTGCCAAATAAGAAGCCATGAGAGCTCTGTTTTTATAAATTCCAGTTTATCAAGCTCTTTTCCAGTGTTCCAATGCTCAAGAATAGTCCTATGTGAAATAACCTAAATCCACAGCTGCCTTCCCTACTTAAAAAAGTTCCTGACACCCAATTATTTTGCAAAAGCTTTGCTTCTATGTCAGGTAAAAAAGAGTATGGGGAAGCACTTTTCCCATCAACTTTTATAGAACCCACTCAGCGCTTGGAAAGCCTAAGGAAATGGATAATCCTTGTAGCCTCTCTGGATGATATAATATTTAAGAACAAATAAATACTGGACCTTGACACACAAGTATTGCAGCAGGAAAATTACTAATAAAAGGTAGTGTACAACTCACAGTGCTATTTGATATTCTGTAGTAGCATCAAAGAATTATTGAGAATGTATAATGTGCTTAGTAAAGTAGCACTGTAATCATAGTGAAGGATTTGTCTTCTGCTTTTGATCATGGCCACATATATATTACCTTTTTTCCTATATGACAGTTCCTTGATTATTCAAATATGAAATTCCCAGCAATTCTTGGAATTTTCATTACATCATTTGTTTTATTTTTATATAAATTTGATGGAAATATTTGTGGGTTTAGTAATATTTAAGCAATATGTAGTGATGAGCTGAGAACTTTGGTGCTTATATATAAAATTCAACTTCTTGTCCATTAATTATGAGAGACTTAGTCCGTTGTCTGTTGTGAATTGATGCAGGTTCAGTTGACCTTAGTGAAGGTATATTGATTTATACTATCTAAAGGTTTAACCTGGGATTATCTGTGGGTTTTGGTATAATTGTTTATGTGCATTATTATTCATGCATAGTGGAGTAGATATTAGCTGGAATTTTTGAGGGTTTAGATTGAATGTCCACTGTATATTTTATGACTTGAGTACAAAATTGTAGATTCATGGAATCATGGAACTGAATTTGGAAGGGACTGCTGGAGATTGTCTAGTCCAACCGTCTGCTCAAAGCAAGGTCAGCGAAAGAAGGTTGCTGAGGACCATGTCCAGTTGGCTTTTGAATGTCTCAAGGATGAAGGCTCCATAACCTCTCTGGCTGCATCCTGACACTGGGGAGCCCAGCCGTGGACACAGTACTCCAGATGTTTCTCACCAGTGATCAGTAGAGGGGAAGGATCCCACGGAGAGCTCCATGTATTGCTGCTGCTCTCACATACGGGCCAATTCTTCCTTCTTGCCTTCTTGGCTAGTCCTTCCTAAAAAACCTGTATCCATCCATTACCTGAGTGCCACATACAAGTATCTCCTCTCCACATCACTCAGCATCCTTTGCTTGCTGACCCAATCTACTACTTTCTCATTTGTTGGTGGGTTTTCATCTCCCACCTCATTACAATTTAATTCCTCACCAGTTTGGCCCCAGCATATTGGAAGAGACACTTTTGCCCCATGTGGTCAGTTTGATCCTGTTTTGTTAGCAGTACTCCATTCTCAGAGAGGGTCCCATGGTTGTAAAATTAAAATATCTCTTGTCAATAGAGATATTGCGCAACCAAGTTTTGACCCACAGGATCCATCTACTCTTCCTCAGCTCCTTCCTTCTCACTGTCAGGATTGAGGAGAGAGCCACCTGGGCCCATTTCTCTCTCTTTTTATTTTTTTAATTTAATACAAGTGTTTCATAAAGAGCAATTTGCAAGTATGTTGCAAGCCAACTTCTAATTCCATGTGATAAGTAGCTGTTGTAAGCATGTTATGAATCCCCATGTAAAACTAACTTGAAGTTTGAGATCTAGGCAGTAAAATAAAAGGTTCCTTTTTTTTTTCTTTTAAATAATAGGACTTTGCTTCATAGAGACATGGATTCTTTTGTCAGGGAGGAACACTTCAAGCAACAATTGTCTTCTCCTGGGCAAAAGTTGCTTATGAATCTTTAATCAATTTCCTCATTAGAGCAGCTTTGTATGTAGAGGATTCTAATGAAGTTAAACACTGCTTTTGAATAAGCATCCAAGAACTTTAGCTGAGAAGCTAAAATAAAATAAAATAAAAATATATAAAAAATATTAGCAACAATATTCTTGAGAGGTGTTATGTATGTTGCACGTAGCACCCTACTTCTGATTTAAAGACCATTTTGTTTTCTATGTGGTTGCATGCACACAACACCTAAGAAAGGGAAGTAATGAATGGACAAACTCATGACACTTCAGTATCTGATTACGAAGGAGAGAGATGCCCTGGTATTGCAGGGAGAGCGATGATGCAGAAACATGCTGATGTTTTCTTCCAGCCAAGAACAGGTAGCATGTTACTTTTTCTTCCTGCCATTATTTCAGGTGGAGAGCCCTGGATATGGAAAGATGTAGAGCTTTGTCCTTTTTTTAAGCCTGAAATTCAGATATGTAATAATGCTGTGGTCTGAGTGAAAACCATGATTCTGGAGCAGAATTGCTTTACTATTGAAAGATTCTTAATCACAGTTATTACTGCGGGTTGGCCATGATCTCTAGTATGTTTATAATTCAATGACATTGGGATCTCAAATTTTAAGGTATTCTTAGTATGCATGTATAGTATCATGTTAGACTTCTGCCATACATAAACTGAGTCAGGCTCTGTTTCATTTTCTTTGAACTGTGCTGAGTCCTGAGATAAATTGGAGAGTCAGGAAGTACTGGTGCTATATGCCCATACAGGTGAGGGGGTACACTGAAGCAGAGTTTGTAGAACTCATTGAAAAAACAGGTCAGTAGCTGCTTTGAGAATAAGTATCATTCTTGGGTTGCAAATGAGATGTGAATAACAGGTAAGGCTGATCTTTCTGTCATGATTGTGTTTTGTTGCTGCCATGTCTTCAAACTGGTAGACTTTTTTTCCCCTCATATTAACAGTGACATTTTAGGAGAGGCTTAGGAAAAGATTCTTATCCTGTTGGTCTTAAATCATGTTATTCCTTGATAATATTTTTTCAAGTTGCAGGTTTGCTTTCTTCTGAGCAGTCTAGGCTTGAAAGGAAGAAGGAATACCATTACAAATGCATATATAGATATATAGATGTACATACATATAAAGGAATACATTGTAATGAAAAAGGAAAAATGTGAAAGCGTATTATTTATTTACTTCTATCCATCTATGAGTACTCTACTGTCAGGATAGATCCCCATTCCTGTGGTGGTGTTTCTTACAGCTGGAACCTTCTAGAGATCTTTGATGAACAGGACACTAATAGAATTTTCCTTGAGCCACGGCACATAGTGAGTGAAGATATAAAAGAAGGTGTCAATCCTGTGTGCCCTGGGAGCAGTTAGCAGAGTTCCAAGGCAGAACTCATTTGTGCTCTCAACATACTGGCTATTTTCTCTCTTATAGATAGGACTAGTTTCTTGTAACTAGTTGAGAAAGAGTAAATTTGGTAGCATTTGGAAACTCTGCTGTAATCTGTTCCTTTAAAGTGGCTTCACAGAACTTCTGGGGTGGATGCTGAACCTGAGTTCACTCCAAATCTTTCTTTAAAATCACGATACCGTAGGATTAAGAAGTCTGATTCAGGGGGGAAGACCTCCAATACCAAGAAGATTCAGAGTTTGGGAGCAAAGAGAGCCTTAGATTTGTCTCTATAACACGTTCTTCCAGGTGGGAGAAGAAGAGATTGATGAGAGAAAAGATAGCATTTTCCTTCAAAATGCTATTTCTGTTCCAAGAACTTGAGAATTGGAGTATATTAACAAAGGGTTGTTTATTTAAATATAGATTAACCATTTAATCCTTTCATCTTTTATTTCATAATGTTGAGTTTATTCCACACCCTGCCTTTAGGGTGTCAAACTTTTCTCTAATAGGACAAAAAGCTGTCACATGACAACCAACTTCATAATAGGAAGACCACAAAGCTGCAAGATAAAAATCTGACTATCAAGGAGTAAACTCACTATGACCCCACATTAGGAACATTTTAAAGAAAAACAGAAAAATACAGGCTAAGATACTGCTTTTTTCTTTAGGTTATTTATATTTAGAGTCTGGCAAAATACTGTGAAAAATCTCTCGTAAGGGATGGATGCTACATTGACACAGAGCCAAAGGAAAAGCTTTACAGCAGATATTTTTCATTGACTCTGTGACTGCAAGTGTGGAAAAGCAGAAAGAATTAGATAACATTATTTCAAGAAACATAGCAAACCAAGGCACGGGATTGGTGTATAAACAGCTTTAACTGTATATATTAATTTCAGTGGCTCTGAAAACAAATGGAAGATTACTGGGATAAGATTAACTGTAACAACTGCAAGGAAATGTATGAAGCAGTTGGAAAAGCTTTTTATACTAGAGCAGTTAAATCTAGTTAATTGTGTTTGATTTTTGTTTTCATAAT
>NW_010554159.1:52755-53468 GCF_000687285.1 Phaethon lepturus | reverse complement strand
CCCTGCTGAATGTCCGACATAGTCGAGCTGTCATGCCATAATTAAAAAAATAAATTAATAGAAACTGAATACCAATGTGATTAGTGTTACATGCTTTAATATATGTGCTGCTCATACTGGTTGAAAGCTGCTTCACACTTAGCTGAGGAAATAATCCTTGATTTAAAACAAAGCAACCACCCTGAGAAGTTAGTGTAGATAATGGAAGCATTTGACCATATGTGAGGGTAATGAAAGTCATTCTGCTCACTGTTGCCATGTGGTAAGAAGGTCATGAGTAAGTCTTTGTAATGAGAAACCTAATTTCTTTTAATTCCCACTGTGACCCCTCACACAGGCATTGTCAAAGCTAGTAGCCTTTTATAGCACCATTAGCAGTAATCAAGGATGAGCTGGCCTGAGGTTGCTGTATTGCTTGTTGATCTGTACATCTGCAGTAGGTTTTATAAATCTTGAACTGGGTGTGTGATACAAGTGTAGAGCATATGACTTACTGACAGCAAGACATACATGAATGATGTACATACAGCTAACTTTTCTGGATATTACTTATTTCATCAGATTTCTAAAATATATCACAGAATCACAGAATCATTAAGGTTGGAAAAGACCTTTAACATCATCAAATCCCACCGTCAACCCAAAACCACCATGCCCACTAAACCATGTCCCGAAGTGCCACATCCACACGTTTTTTGAACACTTCCAGCGAT
>NW_010554159.1:19540-52216 GCF_000687285.1 Phaethon lepturus | reverse complement strand
GTTGCATGTGGTTGTTGTGACTGAAGTGCAGGACCCAGCACTTGGCCTTATTAATCCTCATACAGTTGACCTCGTCCCATTGATCCAGCCTGTCCAGATCCCTCTGCAGAGCCCTTCTACCCTTGAGCAAATCAACACTCCCACCCAGCTTGGTGTCATCTGCAAACTTACTGAGGGAGCATTCGATCCTCTCATCCAGATCATCAATAAAGATACTAAACAAGACCGGCCCAGTACTGAGCCCTGGGAAATGATCTTGGAGCACATTCAATACATTAAAAAATTAAGACCAAGGTAGAAGAATACCCTGAAATGCACGCACCTTCTCTGAATCTGTGGCATGGGCAGAAAATCTGATTGTGTCTGGAGGAGTGAGGCTGAGACCATGTTATAGACAGCAAACCCCTTACCAGAAACTCTCCCAACTGTTCCCTTTCACTCTGGGGCTAATTTTTATCTCCCTTGCTTTGAAATAAATCCAGTAAGGGTGGCTGAAGTTGCAGATGTTCAGAGTGGTTCAGTTAGGTGTGTCTGAAAATATTGACATTGGGCAACATATTAAGAGGAGCCACTGGCTGTTTTTTGAGCGGAGTATTGCACCTAGATCCTGTGCTTAAAATGTCCTTATTTTTCTTCCAACGTATTTCATGCTATGTATTTCTGAGTACAGGTGTTTAATTAGCACAGGTGTTAAGACTGAAAGCTATCAGGAGGAGCACTGCATGGATTTGTATAAATGAAGTGAACCATCTTACAGCGTTTGTTATTACTGAAAAGATGAATATAACTAGCAGTGTCACATCCAAAGTAGCTTAATTTTTAGACTGTGCCATGAAACTGCTTTCTAAGACCTTTTAGGCAGGTGACAGTCTGATTCAGTAGGACTATGGCTTGAGGAGCAGTGGATGCTGTAGGAGAAGTCTGAAAGCCAGCGGCAAGCTCGTATGGTAGAAATGTGCACAGTGCTACCCTGTTCTGTGCTCAGTCCTTGCCCCAGCCGATGTTGTCAGTCACTTTCCTTTCATGACAGGTATCAATCTGGCACCTGCTGAATTCAAAGGAAAACCAGGTCAAAGAACTGCAATATCTTCTTTGTGTTAATTTGACGATGGTATGTTAGGTAAAATTCTTTACAAGTAAAATCAATAATGAATACATAATTGAGTCCAAAGCTTTTCCTTTAAGTTAAGCCGTTCATTACCATTCATGGACCTTGTATACAATTGCTTGTGTAGTGTTTGCACATGGTGTGTTGTCTAGTTTGGAAAAAAATACTTAACAGGTGTGGTGATTTTATACACTGAAAATGAATATTTAAGACTAAGAGGAAGCTATTTACAACTTTGAAGATGTGGGAAGGTACTAGAAACTTCCTTGAAAATAGTTTATGGCTCTTTTCTCTTTTAAAGCACCATTAAAAGAAATATCTCAACATTTCCTGGTGTGATCCATCACAAGCTGACTTGTCTGTCTAGGATTTTCCCAAATGTCTTCCTAAGTTGGATATAAGATGTGCATGGATGTGCAGAATGATTTGGCTGTTTTATCTGAATGATGACAATTTGTAGAAAGCTGAATTTGCCATTCTTAGCTTTCCTTTGTAGCTGAATTGGGAGTTCAGTGTTGGTGCTTATACTTTCTTAATTTGTTAGGGTACTTTACATTCATGGGGCAGAAAAGCTGAATTTCATCCTCCATGTTGACCTATTCAGAAATTTAGCATGCATGGATATTTAAAAAATATATAGGAAAAAATGAATTATTTCTTAAATATGCAAACCCAGGGTTAATTAATCCAAAAGCAACACTATAACCCCAAGCCTCAGAGTCTGGGTGTCATAGTCCCAAAACCTTGTATCAGTGTCCTTGCAGCAGCATGGTTTCAGAAACATGTGGTGTTGACTCTTACTTCGCTACCTGTGGGTTTTACAGGTATGATTGGTAGGAGCAGTATGTATCCCAGGCATGTTGCATCACAAGATGTTGCTAGTGGAGTAACTGATTATGTGCACTTTACAATATATACACATATAGCAAGTGTAAAACACATAAGCCAGGAGAATTATCTATGTTGTTCAAGTAGGCATGTAAAGGACTCGCTTCAGAGTAGTTGTACAAACTATATGAAAAGAAATTTAATCGCTATCCAAATACAGTGAATAAAGATAAGAGTTCTCCACAATTTATCTACCAAATGTGTGTCTCTAACACAGTGACTCTAATACCACAGTTGTTAATATTAAGTCTGTCCACATATTTTGTGCAAAATCTCTGCGGTGAGGCATTCATTGCGTTGAAAAGCTGACACAATGGAATGCTTTTTGTGCTGGCTTTAGACAAATTATAGTCCATATTATCAGTTCCAAGGTCAGGAGTACTATCACGGCTCTTAAGCTGTAGTGTAGTAAAGTGGGCTCTATTCAGTGTTCGAGGAACATCTCTAAGTTTGCCTGATTACTGCAGCCAGGTATCTCTAGCAGTAGAGTTCTCCATCTGAACCCATTTCTCTTGTCTACAATTCTCATTTTTTGCTGTAATTTGATTTCAGAATTGACTTTCACTGCAGTATACATGGAGTTGTAGAGCTCATATATTTTCAAGTAGCCATTGTTACTGTGTCAGTGTAGAAATGCTTTAATTACTGATTTTCAACTCTAGTGCTGGTCTAAGCACAAGCCAAAGGGCTCTATTATTAAACACCTTGTACCACCAGAGTCTGTGTTTATTTCCCTCTCATTCTTGTAGACCAATCCTTTTTTTTAAAATTAGAAAATATAAGCCCTTTAACACAAAACCTGAACTAGATTTGCATGGATTTATTACCTCCGTTTCCTTCTCCAGCTTCTCTAGTCTAACTCTATCCTTTCCTCTCTTTTTGAAAAAAAAAAAAACCAAAAGATGTGAAACATTATCTTTATGCCCTGCATGCCTGCACTAGTGTGGCAATATTGTTTTTCAGATTTTTTTGCCATCTAGGCCTCTGTGAAATGCAGAACAATTATTTTAAACAAATTAAGATCAGAATTTTTTTTTTCTCATAAAAACTCTCCAGAATCTCCTTCTTTTCTCATAGCATACAGTCTGAAGCTCCTGATATCCCCTTTTGTGCCTAAGGAAGCTTCCTTGCCCATTTTGCTCTTCCTCTTCTCCCCTTTCGTATAGCAGTTCTTCAGCAAGACTTTTTGATTAGCAAAGTGGCTCATTTTAATAACATCCTTCTGACCCCAAACTTTACTTTTCATTTTTCAGTTCACCCTTTTGAGTTCATGGCTACCTTCAGCGAGCTCACTGATGAACTGGTGTGACTTTTGCTCTGTGGGAGCAGGGAAGAAGTACAGGTGGCTTTCTCTTACCTGCCCAGGGGCACCAACTACACATAGACATCAAAGAACCCAGATTTTCTGTAGGGTAAAAGGGTGGTGAAAAAACAAATAAAGGTGATGTCTCTTTGTAAGATTGGCTCTATGTGTGTTTAAGTGATATGATGTGTTTTATTGACTTACAGTCTTAGTCTGACTTCTAAAACCTGCTTTATTGTTAAGTATTTATGGATAATGAATAATAAGTATTTTTAGCCTTGTTCTTTTAACTCTTTAGGAACACTGGCATAGTCTACATTTCTGTAGAGAGATAAGCTGTTAAAACATTTTTTCCTTTCCTTTTCAGGGAGTAATATGTGGGAGGCTGTGGACTATTTGCTTCCGACATAGGAACAGCACTGAGCTGGGAATCTGCACTGCTGGGAGAATGCTGGGAATCTGCAGAGGGCGACGGAAATTCCTGGCTGCCTCTCTGACCGTCCTTTTTGTCCCAGCCATTACGTGGATTTATCTGTTTGCTGGGAGTTTTGAAGGTAGGAGGGGAATAATGGTTGGAGGAAGGGCATGTTAAATGATTTCTATGAGAGCTGACAAATGCAGATCAGACATAATTTTTATTTAAATAAACCTGGTTTGGCTTGCATAGGAAATTATTCCCAAGGTGCAGGTTTCAACAAAGGGCCTTCCCTACCATGTTCTTACTGCTGAGGAGGAGGTAATTGCTGGCCCCAGTTATTTGATTTTCCTCTCATCTTTGAACTTTCAAAAGTGCAACAAAAAACCCCACCTTACTAATTTCTTCGCTGTGGTTTCTAATTTTTAAAAGTTACTCTATCCTATGCCCTGTAGGATTTCACTTTTAATTAAAATTAATTTCAGATCTTCCCTTAATTTTATGTAAAAGTGTTTAAAAATGATTCTGTATGTGTTCTGGGCACTCTTTACGCAGCTCTTGTTTTTATGGGCCTGTGTGTTAGACCTTTGGATGTCTATGGATGTGTGGATGACATGGGCATTGACTCTGATTTTGGGACACGAAGCAGGAAGTGTATCTAGCTACGAGAGCATGAAGGGCCAACAGTACAGGTCAGGGAAATGCATGTCTGGCATGGTTCTTTGCGTAGGGGCCTCTGCTAGACCACGGTCACTCAGCTTGCAGGCTTTCTCTTGTCCTGTAGCCCAGTGTGCTGCTGCCCACTGGACCAGGGAACACAGGGTGGTACCTAGTTTGTGCAAAGACAGAGGTGGGACTCTGCTCTATGAGATGTAAATGTAGCAGGAAAAAATGCTGTGAAATGTTTTATGGGCTCCTCTTTTAATTATATAAATACAAATGTTATATAAATGCCCAAACCTGCAAACACGAGGAGCTTCTCTTGCCTTTCTGTGAAGATTACTGGTTCTGGCCGCTGCCTCTGTGCTTATTGTGCTAGAAGGCTGAACACAGAAAATCACTACTTTGCCTTTTAAATAGTCTATCCAATGAACTTTTTTTCTGTCCTTAAAGGAGTTCAGCAGTGACACTTCAGTTAGGCAGGTTAGAAGGTGCTGGATCTCCTATTTTTTGTTACTTTGTAGCTTGCTTTTTTTTTTTTTTAAAGGTAGAATTTTATGTTTGGCAATAGGTGTGTTATTTTGGCAAGAGCTAGAAAAGCTGTTCAACCTTTGTAGTTTTCTTAGCATTCGGAATAGTGTTTCAGCCTTTTAAAAACTGTTCAAACACTAGTTTACAGTCTGATAATTTTAAAAAGGCATTGTTTAAAATGTCAGGCTTCTTTCATGTAACCTTGGATGACAAATTTGTGCTTTGTTTCAAAACAAAATTGGATTCCAAGTTAAATTACAGGTGGAAACATGTCAAGATTTTCAGTGTGTATTACATACATTTCTGAATTAGTTACATGCCAGGTACAAATATTTGCTTATGCGAATTTATTTAGTTACTTAAAATTCTGCCTTAGTGGGCAGTAACTCTATGAGCTTATTGTAGAATGAAAGACTTATGGAATTCATGTTAAACTGGAAATATAAGGGGTGCTGGCTGCATACTTGAAAACTAATGAACTGGCGGGCAGAACAGTACTGATTTTGTTTGATTTTTAAAAGCTGAGCAAATTCAGGCCTCACCTTTTTGCTTTTAGAAGAATATTATGCCTTGTTGTAATGACTGTTTTAATTATGTCCACAACAGATAACAGCATGCCATTTTACATTCCTGTGTGTGCAGAATCCTTTGTTTTTAAAGAGAGCTCAATAGAAATCTTGAAACTTGTTGCTACGTGGTATTTGAAGTGACTTAAAAGCTCTCGGTGTGAATCAATCTTAAATGCAAACCAAGGAGCAAAGACCATTACCTATTAAGAACATTTTCACTGGAAAAGGACTGGAAATTACATAAAGTTAGTAATTCTTTCTGTTATTTTTCCGTGTCTGTTTTCTTATTCTTTTAATTTTTGGATGTGGCATGATTTAATCTTTGTTGGTTAAAAATTAAGGTCAGTTAAAATACTTATTTAACTGAATAATAGCCAGCATTTTCCTTAACTTGTAGGTATTATGGGCAGAGAGTTAAAGCCATTTTGTCATTTTTTCTGACTTCTTGTTTTGTACTCTGCTATGGTTCACACAGTTTACTTACGTATTAAGCTCTCTGTGTATACTTGAGTAAAAAATGTCCCACAACATCATTGTGCCTTGATTTGAAATCAGCAGGAGTGGAGAGTCCTCTCTGTTTTCTGGCACTGGTTTCTTTGTTTACTCACAGGCAATGCTAGAAGTTTTCTTTTCAGTTCATCTGGTTTTAGGTTCAAGTAGATGGTTCTTGTTATACATTTCTCCACTAAGTTAAAGAAATTGTCAGTACCTGGTATCTTCATTGACTCAGTTATTCAGGGTGGAGGGGACCTCAGAAGTTCTTTGGTTAAACTCCTGCTCAAATCAGGGTGGGCTTTGGGGTCAGGTGAGATTTCTTAGCTTTTTATCTAGTCATGTCTTGAAAACCTCCAAGGACAGACACTACATGGCCTTCCAGGGCAACTTGTGCCACTGCTTGACTGTCCTCTGGTGGAAGAGTTTCCCCTTATATCTAGTTTGAACCTCCCTTGCTTCAATTTGTGTGTGATGTCACTCATCCCCTCACCATGTATTGCTGTGAAGAGCCTGGCTCTCTATTCTTGCAACTTGCTTGTAGGTACTGGGGGGCTGCTGGTAAGTCCCACAGAGTTTTTTCTTCTCCAGACTGAACAAGCCCAGGGCAAGCACTTCAGCCCCCATACAACGTGATAGCCCTATGCTGAACTTCATCCATGTCATTCTTATATTTGGGATCCCAATCTGGAGACAGTGTTCCGGATGCGGTCTAATGAGTACCAAGCAAAGGGGAGTGGTCACTTCCCGCAGTCTATTTGCTATGTTCCTGTTGATACAGCCCAGGATGCCATTGGCCTTCGTCACTGTCCATGCATGCTGCTGGACTACAGGTCCTTCCCAGCAGGACTAGTCCACAGCATGTGCCATTATGAGAGGGTTAGTCCTTCCCAGGTACAGGGCTTTGCTTTGTTCATTCCTCCAGCCTGCCTCGGTCCCCCCGGGTGGCACCCTTGCCTGTGAGTGTATTGAGTGCAGCCCCTAGGCTTGGTGTCATTTGCAGTCTTGGTACAGGTGAATTCTGATTCTTCTTCGAGTAATTGACTTCCAGACAGAGCATGAATGAGTAACCACCACACTTTAAGCCCAACAGTCCAGCTAGTTTTTCACCCATCTAGCAGTCCACCCATATAGACTGTAAAATCCCAACTAGAATACAAGGATGCTGTGGGAAACCATATTGAAAGCTGTGCTAAACTCAAGGGAGATTGCATCTACTGATCATCTCTTATTCACAGATCTAGTCATTCCATCATAAAAGGCAGTCAGATTGGTCAAGCATGATTTACCTTTGGTCAGTCCATGTTAATTATTCCCCTGTCAGGCCTGGATATGTTTCTGTCTGAAGATTCTTACATGAAGTAGTCAAATCACCTCTCAGGCTTTTTTTTCACTAAGCTGAAAAAGGTTGAGTTAGCTAAGTTGTCAAAGCAAAAAATGTTTTACTCTTTTTTTGTATTCTTTTGCAGTTTTTGTTTGCTTGTATGTTTCAGGGCTCCAGAATCAAATCTCTCTCTTCTGATATCTGCAGTGCTGTGTCCTAAAATCATGTGTTCTTGATGTAATTGTGAATTACATTACTTTTCCATGTGTTTATATCTGAGAACTTAAGTTATTCATTTGCTACAGCATGGCAGCAGGGTCACATTTAGAAACCGTTTATAAGCTCTTTGTTAGTGAATCTGTAATATAAAATATGCCCTAATGTAGTCAATTCCTATGTTCTGGTTTTTAAATACCTTGCAATTCTTTAGGTCAGAATTTTCTTTCATTTTGGGTTTTGTTTTTCTTGTCCAAAAGTGCATTGCAGCCTGCTACTTCACAGCTGTCACTCAGACACTCCCAGTAAGACCCTTCCCTTGGAATATTCATTGGAGGTGTTATTACCCAAGCTGTGACGCAATAGCTGCTAAAAGCCTCATTAATCACATACAAATGTCTATTAAGGTTATGGACTAGAATATTAAAGAGGATTTTGAATATTGTATAGCCTTTGAACGTACCTGGTTACTGTTGTTGTTTTTAATAATGCACAATGACTGCACAATTTCAGTTATCAGTTACTTTGAATGAAAAAGCTAATTGTTCCAACATTCTTAAATTACATTCAAAAGGCAAGGTAACAGAGTAGGAAGGGTGGAGTGCATCTAAAGCAGGGAAGAGCAAATAATATATGATGAATTTTCATTAGAAAGAAAATAACAATTTCAGTAACCAACAATAGCCCCAGAAATAACATAATTTTCCAAGCTGTATACAGCAGTTTCCTGTCCCCTTTACCATGAAGATCATGTAAAATGGAAGCTTGGAACTGTAATTTGACACATGCTCTGTAGATGACTGATTCCTCAAAAAAGTGCCCACTGTGGCTATGTGGCGTCAGCAGATTCATGGTCACCTCCATTTTGACAGGGTGAAAATACATTTGAGTTATCGGTTTGTGTGTGATGGGTCCACCTGATGTTGAAAGACCTAATGTGTGTAAGGCTCCTGTGCAGAACATATTTCACAGGAAAGAAGGAGTCAGTAATGCAACCTTAAGATGAAAACTTGAGAAGTTGTGTGAGACCATGTAGGGAGTCTGTGAGAGAGCAGTAAGTGGACTCTGTTTTTTCTTAACTGCCAGATAGCATTTTAAAAACAGAGCCTCCCGTCTTTCCTGGGACTTGCTTTCTTTGGTCATCCTCTTTTCACTCCAGTGTTGGGCGACTATCATTCTCTGACAGTACATTTTCGTCCAAGTAATCTGTAGAGACATGACTGAAGCCAGAGTTGGGCAAACACCTCATAAAATACAATAAAGTGAAATGAAGGAAGGCTGCAAATATTCATCTTAGTATTTAAATGGATTCACTTTGATGCTATTCACACTCTTTTTGTGTATGCTTTCCATAAATATTCTAGTGAATATGTTAATTGGGAAGACTGTCTACAGAAACAATGAATATCCAGTTTTAATATTCATGGGAAGCAGATTTTGAAATCATATTTGTGAATACTTGAATCAGAAAACTGATTCTGGGAGTTCAGCTTTATCTAGTTAAGTGCCAAAAGTTTATCATGTGATCCATGTGCGTGATGAAAACTGCCTGAATTTTTAATGCTTGCAATAAGTTGCTCATAGGAAGAGGCAAACAAATAATTAATTGCTAAAATGTCTGTCAGACACTTGCAACTGATGAGCAAACATCAGAAAATAATCCCTTCTGTCCTGGTTTCAGCCAGGATAGAGCTGGTTTTCTTCACAGAAGCTAGTGTGAGACTGTGTTTTGGATTTGGGATGAGAAACTGTTGATAATGTGCTGATGTTTTGGGTTGTTGCTGAGCAGTCAAGGACAGTCCAGCTTCTTGTGCTGGCCTGCCAGCGAGCAGGCTGGGGGTGCACGGGGAGCTGGGAGGGGACACAGCCGGGACAGCTGACCCAGGCTGGCCGAAGAGATATTCCCTACCATACGGCGTCATGCCCAGTACATAAACTGGAGTTGGCCCGGGGGGGGAAATCGCTGCTCGGGGACGGGCTGTCGATCACGGGGTGGTGAGCAATTGCTGTATTGGGCATCACTTGTTCTTGTACTTTCCTTTGTTGGTATTATCATTGTTGTTCCCTTCTTTCTTTCTGTCCTATTAAACCGTGTTTATCTCAACCCACGAGTTTATTTCCCAATTCTCTTCCCCGTCCCACTGTGGGAGGGGGAGTGAGCGAGCGGCTGCGTGGTGCTTAGTTGCCGGCTGGGGCTAAACCACGACACCTTCACAGACAATGTAATCAAAAAGGGGCAAAATCTAAAATTGCTTTTTTCATTATGATTCGCTCAGTTTGCCTGAGTTTTATCTGCTCTGTGTCTCAACACAAACTTAATCCAGTGTCCATTTAAAGTAGAAGTTTCAATCTCTGTATTGTATTTTTAATAAAGTTATGAAACAAGAGGTCCTGAAAGGGTGCTTCTGCATATGATAAGGATGTTACTGTGATGAGTGACTGAAGAGATTTACAGGAGATGTGCTTTAGTTAAGATTGGCTTCATAGTAACTACTTCATAAAAGCTGCTTCTGTGTACATTTCCATTCTGGAGTAAATCATGGTGATTACTCGTCTCTTGGGTTTTTTTTATTTTTTAGGAGATATGCTGAGAATTGTCACTTAAGCACCTCTATCTCAGCTGCAATCAAGAAACTTTCTTATGCATATCTGCAGTTTTTACTTGGGGATCCTACAAGAATAAAATCAGTTATGATAGTAAAGACCTCAGGCTTATGCCAAGTTTTGTTGCTTTACCCTGGAAAACTTGTCTTTCTATGAAACCCTTGTGATTTGGATATACAGAGTACTGACAAAGTTTGGTTGAAGTATGCTGTTGACCAGTAGATCCCTGCTGTGAAAGCTGAGTCTGGTTCCCTGCTCATCATCTTTAGCTTCCAAGTCAGTATCCCCACAATTAGGTTTTGTTTTACTGACATGAGAACCCTTATCCATCCATCATCTAAGAAAATAAAATTAACAAGTGAATATGAAAAAATAAAGAGTTTATATATAAAAAATAGAGACCTACAGAAAGAAACAGTTTGCTTGTGAGCAGTGACTGGAAATTTGAAGTAGTTTCTGTGGCAAAATGAGAATGGCCTTAGACAAGGAATGTGAGCCAAAATACAACATTGTCATGAGAAGGTTTTGGGGGTCAAACTGTGGAGTTAGTGAAGACCATGGGGTTTTTTTTTTCTTCTCAGCCACTCTTTCAATTAAACTAAATACTTACGATCTTGCAATACAATTTTATCCTTAACTAATAAGGTCCACCAAATAGCTCAACATTTAAATGCTGATGTCAGTGCTGTTTCTTCCTTAGCTTGCCAGGACTTCACATTGTTAAAACAATATATTATCATCTCAGGAAATGTCATGAATCTTGCAATGGCCACTTCTTTTGTCAGTGTGTTGTGCCAAATGAAAGCAAATCCACATTGCTCTTTTGAATTCCAGTACAGGACACAGACGTTCTCTTTTGACACTCATTTTTTAAAGTACATACTTATTCTTTCATAAAAGTAAAGTAAGCTGTAGGCTTACCTTCTTTCCTATCTATAGATCTCTTGATTAGGTGGAATTTTTGGTTATTTTAAACACATGTCTACCAGTTTTGTCTCGGCTTTCTTTATCTAGTCGCCTCTTAGTGTATAATTTCTGGCAGAAACATAAAAGATCAGAATTAAAAGGAATTCTTTGAGCAGGAATAAGTTGACAGCTTCTTTGGAACAGCAGCTTCCACTGAGTATAATATGTGGAATTTCTCAAGGCTTTTGTTTCATCTTTGTCATTCTTTGAGCAAATTTTTGCAAAAACTGCAGTCTATAGAAGTTGAATTATGCAAAGGTGAACAGATTCCTTCTTCTTGAAGGGACATCTGGATGTCTAAATTCTGTTAGGGCTGCATGGTAGACTAGCAGTAGGAGAGCTATTTCCTGATTATTCCTCTTTGTCTGTTTCAAAGATAGGTATTTGCTAACTTTGTAGTAAAAAAATGTTTTTCTGCAGAAAAACAGAAAAGCAAGATGAGCTCAAATGTCTTGTTTTTCTTAAAAAAGTCAAACCTCTGAGAAGTAGTGCTTGGCTTTTTGAAATAAAATGTGTAGTTTATAAGTACATCAGACCTTCTTTGAGTGCTGGAACTAACATAGCCTGACTTGCTGTGGTTGCAGCTGATTGATGTTGAAGTTCCTTTTCCCACAATTAGGGCATTTATAAAATCTAGCTCCCATATGGGTCCCCTGGTATCTAAATAAAACTTAAGCTCATGCTGTAAAATATATAGCTTCTCTCATCTCTCTCTGTGTGTTCCTTGCAGTTGTAGACACTTCATTACCTCTGACTTCTTTCCCTCTAACAATGTAATTTGAAATTAGCCAATGAGCTTTAGGTGCAAACAGGCAAACAGGTCAACAAATGTATACGTACAGGGTGAAAAAAATACCTGATATATAAATGTTTTAAAATATTGACATGAAAATTTAATATTTTTATTCTAGTGAATGTTTCAGTTAACTCAGAACAATTAACTTATGAAAATTATGTTTTGTGGAGTTTTTGTGTTTAAAATTTGTGGGGGTTTTTTGAGATCAGGAGAAAGTTTGAAATCAGAATCCTTCTTGTTAGACAGCACATTGTATCTGTAGTGTCTTCCAGTACTTTTAAAACTCATATTTTGAATATTTATTTAAATGTGTATAATACCAGACTCCTTCTCAGGAGTCAAATTAAAAATAAACTTGAAGAAGTACTTCACACATCATGTACAGTCATTCTTATGTTCTGCAGATAACCCTCTGATGTGGTTTAGGAAAAGCAACTGAGTATGAAGGTTAATAACCTGGTATTGGATGGATGTGTTTTAGGTATACGTAGCTTAAGAATACCAGTATCTTCAACACATCTCTTTATTCCCTCTTTACCCTTTTCAAACATTTTTCAGTCATGACAACCATTGAATTGTTCACGAGAGTAGTTATTTCCCTCCCTTGAAGTTTTACCTCTCTTGTATTGCACTGCCTTCTGCAATTCTTGTTTTGAGACTTCAATCTAAGAGATTTTTTAAAATGTATCGAGATATCCTTGGAGAATTGAGTGCACAGCTAACTTCAAAAACATGGGCTGACAGCAGTCATCTTGGTTCACTCAACTTTGTAGATACCAACAATGGGAGGAAAAAGTTGATGACCTGGAGAATGATGTGTTTTTAGCCTGAGATTCTTTTCCAATTTAACAATGTTCAAGCCATTTGAGCATTCAAGCCTGCTGTAATCATTTTTTCTAACCTGTAGCTTAGCTGTCCTTCTCCATAGTTCTGTGAAACATGACTCAAAGTCCAGGATGTAAACATCAAGGTTTTAAACCTCCTTTTTTTTTTTCTTTATAATTCTGTTTATCTTTTAAATTGCTAAATGTCAGAGTTTTCAGAGATCAGTAATTAGGAGGGAGAACTGAAAGTAATGAAGTTAAAATTACAAATAATGTTTAGTTCATTACATTTTCTTAAGTTAAATTCACAATCCATAACAGAATGTGCTTCTGTTTTGTACATTTACTTGTAAAAAAAAAAAAAAAAAGATAGCAACTTCTGGGCCTATTTAAAATATTTTACTGTCTAAATAAAGTGTTTCATAATGAGATACCTTTCCAGTGAGCTTGTAATAACAGGTTTATACGTGTTCTAAAGAAGAGTTGCATGATCTGTCCCCTCCATAGTGATTCCTGAGTTTCTGTAGATGCCCAATGAAATCACCATCACCAGTGCACACTTTCAGACACCTAGAGTAGCTTACAGGATTGGATTTAACACAGTAGAGTAATGAACTGGAAAACTCAAAATGTGTATCTACAAAACAAACTGAAGATGTGACTGTAGTAGTTAGACCTGCTTGTGTTGGCTGTAATTGAGCTTGCATAGGTACTGTTAGGGGTAGAGATAGGCCGGTATGAGAAGCAGAAGAAGTGTAGTCGTCTTGTAGAGTGTTTTCTAAGCTGTGAAGCCTGAGCCCCTACATCTTCAAAGTCATTATTGTCCTTCCTAAGTAGATTAAAACCAGTGTGCATCCACGGCTGTTGGTGCTACAATAGCATCTTCATTTGGCTCTCTAGACACTGGATTGAGGTTGTCATGGTATACTTTAGTATCAAAGAATGTTGCATAGCATTTGTGTAATATGTAGAGGATTATTTCTGGAGCTGAAATAAAGCCATAGCTAATAAGATAGAAATATTCTTATATTCTGGAAAAGGCTTGAATATGCCCTTTTTTGTGGAATAAAAAAACATGAAAGAGCTATCTGTTTATTATGTGATTAAGTGGAGTATTAAAAAGAAAGTAAATCCAAAAGTAGTTGTGTTCCTCCCCACCACTTTCTTCCTTTCCTATTTTTCCTATTTATCATTCATCTTTTCTTCCTTACATGTCAGTACATCTCTCCTAGAGTAGTTGCAGCAGTCTTTTGTTTAATTTGTATTTCAAAATGGAACTGGCAGACAAATTTGTAGTTTCTTCCAAAAATCACACAGAGCAGTTCCTGATGTTTTGTTGGCTTGTAAAGATTTGGAGATTTCTACCATCAGAGGGACTGTTAACAATCAATGTCTCTAATATCTTGCGTAGTGCAGGCTGTATTATATTGTAGAGTTGATAGAATAATGCTGGCTGGTAATTCCTGCGTCTGACCCATGCCTTCTAGTTACGGCAAAACTTTCCTTCTAGCCAGATTTCTGAACTTTATTTTAAATCTGGTAGAGGATTCTAGCACATCTCTGAATAAATTATTCCAACTTGTTCAAAAATACGTGCTTTAATCCTTATCCAGATTTTTCTGGCTTCAAGGTAGGAAGTGAAAGATGAGAAGTAGACAAGGGAAAAAATAATTAAAAAAGGATCATTTTAACAGTTTCAGTTTTGTGTAAAATAAGCGAACGTGACTAAGAGATGCTGCAGTACATAAAGTGCACTGCAAGAAATACTACCTTGAGAACTATGCATGAGAATGCTACAGTGCTGCAGTTACCAAAACATATATCTGTTTAAAAAAAGAGATAAATTTATAGGATAATTACTAACCTTACGCTAGCTAATAGAAATTAGTTATCAGGATGATTAGTTGCCACCACAGTCCATAAAAACTAGGTTCCCAAGCAGATTCTTTGTTTTGGGCTCCAGGTTACCGTACCTTTTCAGTTGTGAAAAATAACCCTTCAGAAAGGATCAAATCAAACACAGTTTCAGCTGCAAGTTAAGAAGGTTTATCAACTTTAAGAAACAAGATTTATTTATTTGAGCACTAATTTGGCAACCAATTATTCATGAGATCAAGGCTTATAAACTTATATTTTATCAGTCCTGTAATCTCGATTCTCCAAACAAAACATAAAATCACTGTACAGTGTTTACAAGTTAAAGTTTCACAGAATCACAGAATCACTAGGTTGGAAAGGACCTTCAAGATCATCAAGTCCAACCATTAATCCAGCGCCACCATGTCCCCTAAACCATGTCCTGAAGCGCCACATCCACACGTTTTTTGAACACTTCCAGAGATGGCGACTCCACCACCTCCCTGGGCAGCCTGTTCCAATGCCTGACCACTCTCTCAGTGAAGAAACTTTTACTAATATCCCATCTAAACCTCCCCTGGCGCAACTTGAGGCCATTTCCTCTCATCCTATCACTAGTTAGTTGGGAGAAGAGACCAACACCCACCTCACCACAGCCCCCTTTCAGGTAGTTGTAGAGAGCGATGTTACCTTTACATCATTAAGAAGTGGAAGATTTCTCTTCCATTTTTTTCATAGCATTAAGGCATCAGTATTCTAGAATCGTATTGAACTAATACTACAGCTTTAATATTTCACAATCAGTAAATTTTGTGTCCGTCATTGGATTTAATTTAACCTGTGTCCGTGATTTTGCTTGTTAACTTTAGCACGAATAATGTTTTCAGATGAATGGGTGCTATAAAAGTCTGCTTTTTATTCTCTACTAATCAAACTATTATAATGTGTATCTCAAGTGATCTACACTGACTTTAACAGAGGTCTCTTTTGGTCTGAAAATGTAATACACACAGAATGTTTTCTAGGAGCATTAACTATAATGGATTTAGCTATTTCACCTCTTGCTTCAGTGCATTACAAACCCAAGGGTTTAAGGTAAAAATCTCAATAGAGAGGTTATATTTTGTAGAATATTCTTATAGAAACCAAGTTTAAAAATGTCTGCACAGCTACACATAATTACTGGTTTCCAAGGAACTCCAACTAACTCTCTTTAAAGCTTTGCCAATATACACAGAGGTAAGCAAATCTGAAAATAACAATTATCTAACGTATTTGAGCTGGGTGAAGGTATTAGTTGCTTGTTCATGTACACTTGAATGGAGATGTGATGAATTAAGTAGTCTTCCTCTAGAATGCAAATACCTTTAACCAAACGATTGAAATCTACTATTTATCCCCTTTAAATTGTACAACTTCTTTTGCCCAAGAGCTTGCTCGTAGTAGCCTGGCTTTGGAGCTGCTGATGGTGACTCTTAGCTTCATTCTGCATTTTTTGCTTTAGGAGATTTAAGAGCAAAATGTACATCAGTTATTTCTGTCTTTTTTTTCACCTCCCTAATTTTAAATTTTCTCATATGCTCCCTTTCTCTTCAGCTACCATACTTGCACCTCAGTGATTTGATATTAATAGCAAAGATTAAGCAGTTTCAGCTCATCAGAGAAGAGATATTAATCATCATCAGGCCCAATGAGAAGTTTAATTTTCCGCTTCTCTTTTTTCACTAAGCTCTGGCAGCTGCCACTCGCACCAATGTCTGCGGGACATTTAATAATCTGCTTCTGAAGATGCATTTCAGTGGTTTCTTTCTTTTCATTTCCTCCGTCAATCTCAGTGAGTTTCATCATTGCAGGCTTTAATTGAAGACCACTGTCAGGAGAAGGAGAGAAGAAAATTCTTCCTTGAACAAAGCTAGTTCAGGGACTCATGGTTTTTATTGTATCCAGGAGGAAGATGGATTAAATCAGGATATTGGAAACTGGGAATTGTTGTTTTGGTATGTGACTCACTATCTGTTCCCTTAAAAAATGTCATATTCTCCCTGTTCCCTTCTCCTGTTTGTATGCATTTATGTATTTGTGCCTCAGGAGTACAGTTAGATTTGTAGTGCAACATGGATGTGGAGCACGCTGAATCGGGGGATGACAAGAAAGTATCCGCATAAAAAACTTCATAAGTTACACCAGTACAGTTATACTGGTCAGTGTCATTGTCCTGGATAGCATTATTGCAGGTTAAGAATGGCTTTTGCAAGCTCAGTTAAAACAGCGTCCAAAATTACATGTGTACAATATGTACAATAAAAGCAGACATGTGGGATATTATGCTAATTGACATAGCAATAGCTATTTAAAATGGCATGTCATCTTAGAGCGGCATGAGCTTATCTTATAGGGAAGCTCTAAACATAACAAAATTCTTTTCTGAGATGATGGTACTACTGTCACCTGTTAACTTCAATGAGACAGTGAAGTCCTGCCTCTATAGGTGTTAATGTGCAATTTCCATATCCCACCTATTTGTGGGTTGTTTTCTCAGCTTCGAAGTAGTTTTAAAAGCAGAAGCTCTCCATTAGGAGCAGCACATTACAGTTTTGTAAGTCGGAGGAGAACAGGTCAGACTAAAACAAGGCAACACAGAGAGCTCAAAAGCAAAATGGTTAATCTTCTGTATGCATCAAATAGACCTCATTTATTAGATAGTGGATTTGTTGGTTGAACAGTGGTGTAGTTGATTAATTTGTACAGCATGTGCTGTAAAAGTATTTAAGTAAAATTTTAAGCAGTTTGTAATTGTGGCTGGTACTGTGCTTGCTTTAGCAGTTCCAAATGCCTGATTTTGAGTCAATATTTCTCCTTTTTAAAAAACAGGCCCCTTCAAATTTGAAGAGGCTCAAGTTGAGCACCCAAGAGCTTTAACCGAGAATCAGTCCCTACTTTTTAAATCTCTGCAGAAAAGATGGCTCCCTGGCCTGATACTTTGCTGTACTGGCAGAATTGATTTATTGCCTCTTGCCAGTAAGACTCTTATATCACTGCATTTTTTTTAGCTTCCAAAAAGGCCTGCTCACTTGGGATGAGTCTTGTAACTGCAGCAGGCCTCTAATTTTTCTAGTAACAGGACCTTCCTGAGCTTTATTAAAAATGGCCTTTTAAAAAAAAATTTCTACCTTGGGGACTGAAAACACAATAGGCCAGTAAATCAAGACAAAATGACATCAGCTTAGAAAAAAGTGCTATTACGCATTGTAATTGCTACCACTAAAGAAAGGGCAGAATCCCCTCCCTCAACAAATCTACAACAATTATTACTGTTTTTTCTTTTAATTGGCATGATAATTTATTTTGCAGGTTAACTCTAGGGAGCCAGTTCTAGAATAATATTATCAACATGAAGCAAAGCATGATGGTATTTTAAGGGGGGAAAATGTTTAGAGCATACTGGACTGCAGTCTAAGAACATACCGGGTGTACAGAGGAGGATGAGACATGTAATTTCCTTTAATTTTTTCAGGGTAAGGAATTGCCCTTGGAAACATATTGTTTAGGAAAATATTTGCATATTTAAACAGTGTTATATTTTTAATAACTAAATGATCACTTACCTTACATATCCAGCAGTAAATTACAAGGAGTAGGAAGATGTTCTATTATTTGGATATTGCTTAGAAATATTCCACTAAGGTCCTGGTGCTTTTGTTATAGTTGGGCTGCACAGAAGGAATGGAAAAAGTCTTAGCCATTTCTGAACAGGGGATATTTTTGTGCTAATGATGGTTTGGTTGACAAAAGTAACATACTTGATTGAGAAACTGTGGTGGAGTAGAGATTCTGCTTAGAGGCAGACAGGAAATTAAAAGCTTCTACTGGTGGAAAGATTATTCATGGTAATTTTGAGTGATGCTTGTTGAAAGAACCAGACTTTCAGCGAGTGAGAATAGGAATTGCAAAAAGAAGGGGTGAAGATTGGGAGCTGTGTTTTTAGTGGGTCTCACAGAAAAGATGTTTTAATGGTGTGGTGAAAACTGAGGACATGAGGGTCTAACTAGGGAAGGAGGAGCTCATGAATGAGAACAAGGAAAGAACCATGCTGAGGTGTTATTGTCACTTGTCATAAACAATTTCTTGCTAGGAAGCTGAATGGAGTACTGAGAGCTGGCTTTTTTGTAATAATCCAGATAGGGAGAGAAGGCAAAGGAAAAGATGTGCATGCATTGCAAGTAGTGGGATGTAGTAAAAAAGTGGATTCATATGGAAAAGAGATGATATTATCTTGAGGAGTCAGGAAGACACTGAGTTGCATTATGAGAGCATCATTTGCGGTATTACTACAAGCAGCCTCACTGTGCCTCACACTGATCTTGTATTTGAGCGTCATGTACGTGTGAAAGGATTCAGCATCATGGAAACATGTTTGTTATTATCCATTCCAAATTCTTCTTTTAGGTTTCGATCTTTTGAAATTACAGGGAATTTTTGTGTCTGAAATTCACTCTAAACATGAAAGCTACCAGTCAATCTTGCAAATGGTTAATTAATATTTGGTAGTCATCAGGCATTTGTTTGTGGATTTAACTGAATCAGTATTGTAAAGTTGAAGGAAATGGTTAAGAATTGTTAAGAGAGAATTTGCTCTTACAAGGAATATGGACCTGCCTATTCGGTCCTCTCAAGAGCAAATACAACATTGAATGAACAATATACTGAAGAGAAAGAAGAAGATGATCCTGCAGGTGAGGCATTTTTGGTAATGGTAGATGGTGCAAGGATTATTTTAAGGCCAATTTATGTCTCTCTAGACCTCCCAGCACCTTTTTATTATCAGTCTAGCTCAAGAGCAGAGGCTTTACGTCATCAACCCCCCAGTAAGGTGGTTATGTGGTTAAAAATTATATGAAGAATAAAATAACTGAAAAACAATGACTGGAACTTGATAAGGGAGTTGTATTCTGCCTCTGTACTCTAAACAACAGTTCCAGTGTATCACAAAATAAGCAACTTAAGAAGTAATTAGAACACTTTAAGTTTTTGGTAGTTGTTTCCTATGCATATGTAAAAGGACAAGAACACCTCTGGATAATGAAACTGAAGAAAAGGAAGAAATGTTAGGAGACTGAACTGAAAGAGTCAACATTGTCATTACTTCAAGATGGCTGGTTGAACGTGAACGTGAGATAATGGCTGTGAGAATCCAGAATGCAGGAAAACCACTTATCTACTTAATACTATTGATTATTTGTCTCCAAAGAAATTAGCAGAATATTGTTACCAAGTTGATGGAGTTGTCAGCCTAGGATACAGGAGAAAAAAAAAGTCTATGAGAAGGTCTTTGCTGCTTTTTCAGATAGCAAAAATAGGGTAAAAAAGATCAGAACTTCACAAATGCAGTAATGTGAGATGTTTGAAGTATTATTTGTGAAGATGTTTGTTGAGGAAGAAGTGTATCTTAGTACTGTCCTAAAGCATATGGTGGAAGGTCAAACATTTTCCCTGGCTGTTTAAAGAGAGAAAGGTTGATAAACAGTGAAATTCCCAGGAAGATGAGGACTGTACATTTCTATTCAATGCTGCAAGCTGACTAGACTTTTCATAGCATGCAGAAGTAGATTTGATCTGAACATAACAAGTTACAGCCTTAAATTGCAGCAATGAGAGATTTAGGTAGAGTTTGATGGGAAGAAAAGCAGCTCTAAACATAAGGACCGTGAAGTGTCCTAACAGATCACAAACGGAGCTGTGGTATCTCCACCATGATCTTTAAAGCAGGACAATACAATGGCAAGTTAAGTTCAGTGTTCATAAGTGTAAATTAAGGCACCTTGGGAAAGAATAATCTTCATACATTATAGTGCACTCTAGGTGATTGTCAGTGCTCTGGAACTAGATGTTGGACTTTTAATAAATATTCCTAGGAGAGCTGAATTTGACACTGGAAGGTAGTAAGTAATGTATATATGTCAGTAGCCACAGGCAAAATTTGATAGACCTTGATAGTTACTGGAATGGGAGACTTAATTATATTTTGCCATTCCTTTACCAAATTGAGAGCTTTCTAAATATACAAGGCAGGGCAGAGCTTTTCAGATGAGCAGATACTGTTAATACCAAGACAAATGGTTTTTATCAGATCAACAATATGTTTAAGATGGAAATTGGAGGAAAATATCTGTTCATCAGATCAGTACACTTCTGGCACAGACTCTCAGTGGGATTAATGGAAGACAGAAAGTTCTAGTTCAAAGGCAAAACTCGAGCCATTTAAGAAAGGGCTTATATGATATATCAATATGGGACAACTGGGCCTTCGCTCAATAACTGAAAAGGTTCCTTCTAATTCCTTCTAATCCTGTGTGGTATCTTTGCAAATATATTCCCTTTTTGCTTCATGGAACCCTCTTGGGTTCCACTGAACAGGCAATAATCTCCTTTGCTAGAGAAGGTGTATTATTTGGAGATGATGTTTTGGCTTCTTCGTGGTTTTAAAACACCATTTTTAAGGATTAAAGCAGCAGCAGACCTGATTATTTAGTGGGTATTACTTGATGAGGTAGTGACACTTGCCTTCTTTACTAAGTACTTTTTGATCTTCCAATGAAAAACATTATATAGGGCAAGCAATACTATTGTTATTATAGTGGAGTGTTGGGGACTAATTAGTCACACCAACCTTTTTAGGCAAAGGAAAAGAAATGTTGATGGAGAAAAAGGAATGCTGTTAAGATTTGGGAACGCTGCTTGTAAGTCTTCTTTTGAGTGACAGTGTCTCTGTGTAACTTGAACTACTCAAAGCACTCGTGTGGGAAAGTGGATTTCTTTCAAAGTGGGTGGTTCAGGGACTGCAATTTGTAAAGAAACGCACAGCATGTGTTGAAAAAGCTCAGATCCACCTGTTACTTCTTTGCCTGGCACATTGATTTTTCTCCTGCTATGCTTCCTGTCCTGCAGGATACAGAAGTGTTCTGCAAAATACAGGCGTCATCCTCAGAGACGCTAAGAACCTGTAGGTCCCAATGACTTAGATTTTATTTGTGGGGTGTTAGTGTCCATCATTATCAAACACAAAAAGCCCCTCAGAATCACTGCACAAGAGGAAGGTCTAGGATGTGAGGAGTAACACTAAAACACACTGACACAGAAGGAGGAATTAAAAAAATTAGTTTAGTTGTTATATTCGTATTTGACCAAAACACTGGGGCAAGCAGCCCCAGTCCTGCAACAAATGCAATGAGATTGTTAATAAGTGGCATCTCTTCACAGTGTGTCTAAACCCCGTTCAGTCTCGGTGAATGAACATACTGTGGCTAACTGCATCTCTCATATAGTGCATTCAGCTTTTCTGAGGTGGGATTGCATTGTGTCCTGTTTTTGCCAACTTGGGTTTATAAGATGTAGGTCACCTGTCCACCCATGCAGTTTACATATGTTTTGGTGCTTATTCGAGCCAGGTGGCCCTAAAGCCTAGACCCAGGCCCATCTTGCATGTTTTTTGCACTCATGGTACTAAATTAATGTTGTCCCAAGTCTATAGATTTTTAACAGGAAGAGAAAGTAATCTCTTCAAAGTATAACTGTATTATGTATGAAGGTGATTAGATGGACTCAACTTTCTTTTGGACTCACCTCCCTTTCCTTATGCTTTTTCTGTCGCTCATGAAATGATTTTTTTTAGCACTGAAAAACTAGTCCACGCATAGGAGAATGAGTTGGAAACTATTCTGAATTGAATATCAACAGAATTACTAGCAGCATTTTGATAAGCAACTCTTTTTATTGATGCTGGGAAAAAAAGGATTCCTTTATTTCTATGACGCAGTTGAGTTTGGGGTATTTCTAGTTGTTGAAGCTAGTTTATATGTAAACAAAATTGCTGAAACAATAATTGAAGATCAAAAAGCATTTATAAAAGCATGTGTAAGTATGAATGTGTGAAATATGAAGACGTGTTCCTGTTTGCCCAGTTGCCTTGAAAGAAAAGGTCACTCCCATTTGAAACTGGGGTAAAGAAAATTTTATTATAACCATATATTTCATTATTATTTATAATATATTCTGCATGTAGTTTTTCAGAAAGCTGTTGATGAAATCTAGTCCATGAGATCCAAATTTGAGACTGGATAAGCACAAATAACGTATTTATTCACCACATAGACCTTCAATAACCTTCAAGATATAAATGAATTTATAGGACTTTTTATTATACTTTTTCAATATTATGATATGAATATGACAACTTGAATCTTTTATAAAATAAATATGACTGTAGAATGGTTAAATGAAACCAGTATTTTTGAGAGTTTGAATGTTCACAGGGAAGACATCCAACCTTTTGGCTTTAATACTTTTATTCTCTAATAAAGTTGAGGCTCTCTTCAAAAAAACAAAACCCGCAGTTTCTCTATCGCTAACCACACAAAATGAAATAGCTCACTCTTTCTTCTACGTGACATTTTACATAGGTGGAGATTGTCTTGAAACTCTTGGAAAGAGTACTAGATTGAAAAAAGGCATCCTGTAGTTTGGGTACGAAAGAAAGAGTGCAGGAGATCCATCAAGGCTCTTTCTAGGATAAGCAGAGTAATTTGAGCACCATAACCGTTGTTATCCAGAGGAGTATTTGAATACCTGTGTTTCTTTCAAGTTTTTTTTACATGAATGGAGAAAGATTTCCTGGTTTCATATTTTTATGTAACTACAACTGTGTGGTAGAACTTTTATTTAGCCATCTCTTACAGACAGTTGCGCCTAATGTCTTTAGTCCTTAATTTCTCTTGTCTAAAAAAAAGTCCCTAATTCCTTGCTGAAGACTTTTTATTGTGATGCTATACTTATGTTTGGCTTCACAGTAGACTGGGACAGTTCATCACATAAGGGAGAAAACATTTAAACACTTAGCTGCACTTTTGAAGTTACTGGTTCCCCTTTTTTCCAGTTTGCTGTTTTCCAAAGGACATGCTGCATGATCATTCTGACCACCTCAGGTTGGTGGACAAAATTGAAGACAATTTCCAAATATCTTATTTATTGAGAATTTTTAGTACTTACTATGGCTCTTTTTTCTTTCTTACATTGCGTACTGGTCTGTTTTCACATAACAGTCTCTCTTCGGATAAATGATGACAGTAAAAGCAACCAGAAAAAAGAAATCCATCATAAAAACTCTTTTCTGTCTGGTTTTCCAACTTTTGCCATCTCTTACTGCATCACAGGTTGTCACTCTGCCATGCTCTATTGCTCACTTGTATGCTCATTCACACCCCCGTTTTTCTTTCACTTTTGTGCTTGGTTACCCTCTATCACTTTCAGCCTCACTCACTCAAAATCCTGTTGCTGTTTTCCTCTTGCACTTGCACTGGTTCACACATCCCTCACACTCTTACTCTTTCCTCAGTGTTTTCACACCTTGAGCCCATTTAAGCCTTTTTTGTTGCACTGCTTTTTTGTGCTTCATTTCACTTTGGCTCTCTGTCACACATTCAGTTTTCTCTATTTTATCACTGAATTCCTGGAGGTATATTTGCAGTGCTGCCTAGCGGGAATAAGGGCTGCTATTCTAGTATTTCTCTAATAGACTTTATGTTCCTCGTTCAGCACCAATGATGATGTGATCAGAAAATCTTAATCACTGCTAGTTTCCCTCTGCATGTACATCATTAATTTTCTTTCTTTTTTTTTTTTTTAAAGCAAACAACAACATAATCCCATTTGCTTCCTCTTTTTAAGATTGATATTTCGCCAGAAAAACAATTTGCTTTTGGAGATACAAAACCAAGCAGCATTGTTCAACAAACTTATAATGTGTTCAGTGCAAAAGTCCAAAGGAGCCTGGAAGTGGAGCTAAAAGAGAAGAGTGTTGCATTCTCCCAGTTACAACAGACATGATCCAATATGGCTCAGACATTTCTTTCTATACCACAGTGACATTTCAGAATGGAGAAGTCATGCAAATCAGTTGTGCACAGCTCACCTGTCTATTACTATCTGATGCTGTATAGTCTACTGTCTATATTCCTGCTTAGCTATGCCTAACATAAAAACCCCACTGACTGCAGTTTCTGTTACTGTATTGAGACTCCTTCTTACATGATAATTAATTATCCTTTTTATGAGTAAATTTCTCCCAACCAACTTCGCTTTCCGTTCTTTTTTTTTGGTAACATCCTCTTAAGCTGTATAGTTTTCTTGCATCTGGTTTATTTCCACAAACTTAAATGCTGGTTAGAAGCATTTATATTTAGGGCTTCCACAGGAGAAAATGTGGTTTGAAATCATACAGCCAGCCAAGAGTTACTAGAAAAGTACAAGGTTTTCAGATAGTTGAAAATTTCTTCACAAATCTATGCCCTGCTTCTCTGTGCATAGTGTTCATAATTTAGCACGTTGGGCTAATGCCTCCCAGAAGCGATGGTGGTGTTGGGGGGTGTTTGTACTTACAGTTAGCCAGCTGCTAGGTGGTTGTAGCATTATTTCACTGTGTCTAATGCAGCTAGGGATAAGTAAGAGGCAAGACGTGAAATGAGAGGCAAGAAGCAATGTCTCTTGTTCAGTCATTGATGATAGCATCCCAGACTTGGGAGGGCTGGAGAGAAGAGGTGCTAGGAGGGAGAAGAGATATTTAGATGTTGTATAGAAATAAGCAAAGCAATTCATTCATTTTGACAAGGTAGCAAACCTCAAGGTACATCTACTTCGCATTTAAAAGCACAGTGTGAGCACTTCTGTTGGTACTGTGGCAGCACGGATATTTTGGGTTTCCGTTGTGCAGCGCAAGCTCATACAGCCTGACTGTTGTTGGTGTCTGAACTAGTTAATGAAGACGTCTCTGGTGTTTCTGCACTTCACAGCTGCCATGACCCATCACCGAAGTTACAGATACCATGGTTCATATGACAGCAGTAGGGGCAAGAAGGGAGCCTAAACATAGAAGGACTGAAAGAAACAGTGGAGGAGAACAGAGGTCTTTCCAAGTGATCTGAGCCACTGATCCATCTGATCCATCCGGTTATGTCCTGTCCCTCAGCCAGCACCTGCTTGCTTCCAGAGGGGTTCCGATCTGCTGCTGGTGAGCACAGAGAGGACAATTTATCTCCTGCCTCCTAGTTCCCTATTTCCCAGAAATTCGCAAAGCCTTGGGGCAAAAGGTTCAACAGAGCTCCCAAATTATTAATTAGTAATTATTGGGGTAATTACTGTTAGTAATTATGGGGCATTATTTTGATATGTTTCTAGTGCAATTAGAACTTTGAAAGTCTGGGAGGCAATTTGATTTAGAAGATACTTAAAGACTCAAGTGTTGTCAACGGAGTACCTACAGATTTGTCCATTTTTCTAGAGTAACAGAGTATCTTTTTGAATGATGGAGGTTTAAATAGGTCATCAGAGTTTGAAGTGCATTTTCAGGGGCTGAGAGGGGAAAAAATGTTATTCCCTGTCTCTAATGCTTTCCTTTGAGTCTTGGGTTGTTTGAATTGTAGGTAAGGCCTGTGTGGCAAATGTCTATCCAGAGCAGAAGTGCATGTTACCTGAGGAGTAATGAGTAATTTGGGCTTGATAAATGGCAAGCAAAATCGTGCTCATGTTACGCCACAGCTGCAAATGGGGAGATCCTATGTGCAGGTAGGAAATAACCCTAAATGTGCTGTATATGAAACGGCGGAAGGACGTAGCCTGCTCCTAGCTTGAGATCTGGACTGGTGATGGTGGTAGCTCTCCCTGCCAGCCGCACAGCAGGATGCGAAATGCAGCTGCTTCACTGCAGAGCCGGACACCGGATCCCCCTCCTTCCCGTAGAACCCCGCCGGCTTTCTTCTGGGCCTCTTTCTCGGATGTTGAAGCCAAAAATAGACATGTGGCGAGACAGCAGGTTGGGGAGAGAGGTGGCTGTTATCTGTGTGTTTGCAGCTAAGGTTTTCACAAGTCAGTATCTGTAAAAATGTAACTTACTTTGTTGTTTATTTCTGAGACTGTAGCAACAAATGAGTGTAAAACTTCTGGAAGGGAATGAGTTATCAGCTCACTGGAGGCAGCGAAGGGAGGACACTGAGATACATTTTGCTACATAAATCAAAGTGGACCTCTCAATTTTCTTGAAATTTATCAGGAAAGAAAATTCAGTTTTTTTTTTTTTTTTTTTAAACAGTTCCATTCATTTCTTTAATGAGTATTTGAAAATCTTTAACCTTCAAATGTAATTATTCTCTAAGTCTTACCCATTCTTTCAATTTTGTAGATATTTTTCTTCCTTTAAAAAAAGAAAAAAAGCTGATTAATTATGAGAAGATGGATACTTAACTGAGCTTCAGGCTTCTTGGTGAATCCCAGCCTGAAGCTGATAAATGTTATCACTGGCAATTTAAACAGTTTTTTCTTTTAATTGAGTTTTTCAAAAATGGGGATATGTTAAAAGAATTGCAAAACAAGGTGACATATAACTGTCATGAATAAATTGAACTCACCCATTGGAAAGCTTCATTACATACCCATTTTCAGTATCAGAAAAATAAATAAAGATTGTATCTGTCTATCTCTGTGTGAAAAGAAAACCCTTCTCTTTTCTTAGTCTGTAAAAGATGAAAATCTAATAGTAAAACCACAAAAATAAGAAGAAAGAAAACAGAATGGATATAATTCCTCAAACTTTTAAATATTTTAAACACTCTCCATTTTTAAAGATTTAATAGAATTTAATTTGACTGATGGAGTCTCTTTGGCTAGAAAAGATACCATTTACAGTATTGCCAATCCCAAATGTCCTAATATCATGAGTTCTGGATCACAAAAATCATGACATTGAATTTTTAGTTTTGTTTCTAAAGCAACTCTGCATCTGTTTTCCTAAAAATAAAAGTCCTCATTAGTTGCCATTTGGGTTATAAATTATTAGATCAGAATTTATAACTAGATAACAATTTCAAGCTTTGCTTTGGCGTTCTGGGGAACAAGAAATCTACTTGCTATGAAAAAGAAAACCAAGACTCCATGAGTAACAGTCCAGATGTGCATTCAGATTAATGGAGATTGTATAATCTAAACAGTACTTGTAAAGCAGGTACATGGGCTTGTCACCTAAATGACTGCTGAATTTTCTTCTTCAATCTGTCATCCAGTCCTAAAGAAGATTTGTCAAAGAATTATGACATCTCAGGTAGTGCTTGGGATGTGCATCTTTTTTTTCTGTTCGCTATCCTTACTACCTACAGCATGAAAGTGCTGAGTGCTTGCATCTCTCTCTCTGTAACTCCAACGTAGACTTAGGAATCATTAGTTTTCAGATGAAAGGTCCAGGGAATGGCAGAACTTAGGAAATTCTGTGATAATCCATGCCAATTTGCACAGCAATGTGCAGCTACCAATGATCGCGCTGACATCTGGCTGCTCTGTAGGATCTATGGAACTTGGCCACAGATGCTTATGGCAATTGCCTGCTTGTTTACTTAGCAAAAAGGTTGTGAAATATCTGCTTCCTCTCTTGATAGGTTGCCTTCCAATTAAAATGTGGCAAGAGAGACACCTGCGGATGGGCAGCAGGGAATATTTTAGGTTAGACCTTGTATGCAATGATGGAGTAGTTACCCTAGGGCCTGATCCTGACAGCAGCAAAAACTTCAATGACTTTTGTCAGTGTGCACTTCTCAGGACCAATTATAAACCCTGATGGAAGTCATATGTTCATTGCGTTCAAGGCCATTAAGGACCTCCCAGTTGTCTGAGCTGGTCTTTGTATCACATCATTATATTTTACTCCAAAGTTATTGTAGTGAGGCAGACTACTTTGGTTTTGCTGCAGTGTTACTTCTGTAAAGCCTATGCTTTAGAAATGTAGCAATGATTCAAAACATAGAAAATTATTACTCCCCAGGGGAAGCTTGTGCAATGATTAGTCATGTTCAATGACAATGTGTACCCCATTTCTAATTTGAAATTGTCCGACTACGGCTTCCAGTCCCTGGTTCTTGCTGTATCGTTCTCCACTAGATTAAAGAGCTCTTCAGTACCTGCTATTTTCTCCCTGTGAGGCAGCTTATTCAGTTTAATCAACTCACTTCTCAGTTTTCTTTTTTTTTATAAGCTAAACAGATTGATCTCTTTCAATTGTGGGGCATTACGTCTAGTCTTCAACTCATTTTCTGGCTGTCTTCTCAACCCTCTCCAGATTTTCAACATGCTTTTAAAAATGCATGTGACAGAAGTCATAGTGGTGTGAAGTATCATTCTCGTCAGTACTACATACAGAGGTACTACATATATTTATCTCCCCCTACTCTTTACTCCCCCAATTATACTTTATAGAATCACAGAAACATAGAACTGTTTGGCTTGGCAGGGACCTTTAAAGATCATCTAGTCCAACCCCCTGCAACGAGCAGGGACATCTTTAACTAGATCTTTCACTTCCAGAGACCTAATTACTTATACTCCCTTTTCTTCTATAGTTTCAGCTCTTGAAGCTCTTTTTCAGTTGCTTGCTTATCTATTCTGGCTTTTATGTTCCTTCCATGATCCTTGTTTTCCAAAACACGATTCTGTTTTATAGATATGATCTGCATTGTTTGTTCTCAAAAGTGTACCTTTGCAATTGGACATAGAATCACAGAATCACAGAAACATTAAGGTTGGAAAAGACCTTTAAGATCATGAAGTCCAACCGTCAACCCAACACCACCATGCCCACTAAACCATGTCCTGAAGTGCCGTGTCTACACGTTTTTTGAACACTTCCAGTGATGGTGACTCCACCACTTCCCTGGGCAGCCTGTTCCAATGCCTGACCACTCTTTCAGTGAAGGAATTTTTCCTAATATCTAGTCTAAACCTGCTCTGGTGCAACTTGAGGCCATTTCCTCTCATTAATGTTCTAATTCCTTTCGACATACTGAACTGCATTTTGTTTGGTTTGCCCTGGCTTTGGCATAATTTAACACTGTTAACTTTGTGTCATACGTAAAGTTATTTTTTTATTTCCAAAGCATCAATGAAATGTTAAACAGGAACCAGCAGAGTAGTGATTCCTTTGAGGTCCCAGCAGATATTCCTGTTTCAGGAATCGATACCTGTTGCTTGCAATCTGTTTAGCTAGCCAATTTTTAGTTCATAAAATAGAATATCCTGGTATTTTATCTTTTCAACATGAAAATTTATTACTGATCAGACACCTTGCAGATGCCTTAATGTATTACATCTGTGCATAATCTTTATTTGCCAACTTTCACTGTGATCAAAAGATAAAATCAGTCTGATCAGAGCAGATAAATAGTAAAAAAAAAAAAAAAGCTGTGTATCTTTAATTATATTCCTGTCAATTAATTTTCTATCTACTGCTTTCTGGATTTTCTTTTTAATTATTTTAAGTGCACTTAGTGCATTTGGCATCACTGAAACAATCATCATGATCATTTTGTTTCCCCTTTTTGAGTACTGGCACAGAATAAATACTCAAGTCAATAAAACAGCCTATCCTTCCTGATAGGTGTTATGTAGTGTTCTTGGCTGTTCCCTGGACAAATTCCGTCCTTTATCTTGAGCACACTGTCTTCCCCTGGTTATTTAGTATGGATCACTAGATAGAAGATATCCTGGTTTACGTTCCTGTTAACAAAAGTCAAGTCTTAAAATTGTCTGCAATGTAACTGCATATTATGTAAAATCACAGTTGTTATTGTGCTCAAAAATGTTCTAAAATTTCTAAATAAGGAAAAAGGTCACATTCAGTTTGACTTCAAGTACATTTAGTTTTCCAAGCATACAGTGCTTTCCAAGACTTTGGTGTGTGATGAGTAGACATATTTATGTTCTTTTTCCCATCAGCATATTAGCTTCCTGCATTTTTTTCAGTTAAGTTTCAAAAGCTTTACTTGAGGGAATATCCTTCTAGCTTGAATCATCTGGCTTCAAGACCCCTTTTGAAATTTTGACAAAGCTGCATTTTAAGCCTGCGTTAGAGCATCATGGGCTGAGTTTACACAAAGTGGTATTGCATTACAAAGAAATGAATGGGTATATCTTTGCACAGTAATTCTACTTTAGCATGACTACAATGTCACTTCCAACTATGCACCACAATGAGGCTTCACAAGGGAAAAATTATGAACTCTTTCTAATCTTTTTTTCATCTTTCTAGCTCTCCATAAGTCTATTTTGTTAATGCATACCTTTAAATCTTGCAGCTATCACTGAGAACTCAGTGTCTGATGTATAATTTTTTTTAGCTCTTAAAATAAACAAACCACACAAATTTAGAAAGGAAAACTGAAAAATCTTCAAGTTATGTTACACAAACTTTTCTTCCTTCTACGATATTGGAATATATAAACCTGACTCCTCTGCTCACTGTGTTGTGATAATTCCTCTTAAAAAATGAAATGGAATACCTTTAGAAGTAATAGGTGCTATTTGTTGCAATCAAGTCTCTCTTTCAACATCTCCACTAGTAGATCTATCTTAGTTTTCCTTGGGACTTGGATTTTTTCACTGGTATTTAGCTTTTAAAGCCCCTTGTTCTTGTTCCTCACAGATAGACACCATCTGGACATTATTACGTTGTAGTTGTGGAGAACCTAATATTTTTGTTTGTTAGGATTATGGGATTAGTCCTGCTTTTAAATAAAGTGAAACAGACATTTTCTCATTAACATTTATATTGCTTCTTTCTTTCTTTGGTTGCAGCCAATAATATTAAAGTGTAAGGTTTCTGTGATTTAGTAGATTTTTGAAACAAAACCTGGCCATTTTTGTGCCATGACATATGGCAGCGGATTAATGCAGAGTTTGGCTTTGGCTGGCTTCACAGTGGAAATCTGGTAGAAATGTATTAGGTCATGTGCCCTAAACCTTTGAATTCTCAAACTTTCCTCTTTGAAAAATTCCTCTTTGAAATTACAGAAGTGTGGTCCTCCAGGAAGGGGATAAGGTGCAGTGGAGATCACTGAGCTCTGGGGTGCACATTCTTTAGCTCTGGTAATGCTCTCAGTCCTTCACCAAAATCAGTGATATAAAGAGTATTTCTAGTATAGCAAGCAAGAGAACACAGTTGCAGTCTTCTGCATGATGCAGGCCACAGGATTTTTTAACTGCCTTTTACAAAACTTCTCCTTGATTTTAAAATGTACAGAAACAGAGAATTGGTAATGATTCTTACTAGTTATTTCAATGCTTAATTACTTTTTCTGGTCAAAATTTGTACCTTGTTTCTGTCTTTCATTTTTTAAAATTCAGTTATCAGCCACTGCTTCTTGTACCATTCTCTTACATTTGGAAGAGTCTTCTTGGAATTAATTTTAGTATTTCTTATTGGTACTTAAGGATATGAGCAAATTGCCTATTATCCACACTTTTGTTTTTCTGAATAGATTTCTGTCCTTCAGCAGTTCATTCTGAAATATGCTTTCTAGCACGTGGGCCATTCTCATAATCCTTCTCATCAATTCCTCTTTTAAGAAGGATCACTAGAACAGAACAGTGTTCCACATTCTTCATGTATGTATGTTGTATAAATACACATAAGGAAATAGTGAAGTGTTAAGATTGTCAAAATGTTTCCATTCTAAATGTCCTTTTTGAAGTGCTTACAGTCTTCCAAAGGCTGTGACTTTCCAGGCTAAAATTTTACATTTTTGATGCAGACCTTATGCAAGATTTTTTTAATTATTTGAGAAAACTGCTTATTTTCCAGGAGAAAATAATTTACCGTGCAAATATTACTCAATCAGTGTTGAACTGTAACAGGAAGTACTTACTTTCTTTGTCCCCATTTTTGCCAGTTCTGACTTTAAGGAAGTTACTGATTGAGTTGAGGTTTCTAGTACTTCTTCGCTTCGAATTTTATTTATTTGATGGTGAGAAGGGGACAGGTACAAAGATACTGACTAAAATGCTGTGCAAGTTGACACAGCGTAGGGGATAAAACAGTATGTTAACTGCCTTGTTCAGATCTTTTCTGTGAGTGGGTGATTTCAAAAAGGCTTAACTGGAAAACTTCACATGTGCTATGAGTACGACATTGTACAAGGGCAAGTGACCATGACATTGGGAAGAAAGGCACACATTTGAGAAAATGTTAGGTATGAAAATCAAATGTTGTGCAGGAGCAGTGGTAAATGACCTGCCAGTGTTATTTCAGAACGTAGTGAG
>NW_010554159.1:16041-19509 GCF_000687285.1 Phaethon lepturus | reverse complement strand
ATGTCAGCAGGAGATCAATATGACTGTTTTGCTTATATACTGTAAAAAAAAAATAATCTAGAATTGAATTTCACTGCAAGAAAAGGCTTTGGTGTATTGTTATGACTGTTAATTTAAATGCACAGAAGCCAAGAATTTTAGAGTTACAGCAGCTGTGGGAAACATAAGTTGGTAATGTTTTACATACACTTCAGGGCATAAATTTCTTAGCATAAACAGCAATGCAAAACACTACATATGTGCCAGTGGAGAGAGTAATAGATGCTGAGGGAACCATGCAAGACTTTGAATTTCTGGGCTTTAAATTGAGAACCCCAAGACTGCATGCACTCACAGCTGTTTTCCCACTGAATATGTAAGGTATAGAATGAATTACGTCCTGTTCTAAAATACAAGGCCCTGATTCTGCATAAACTTAAGGGCTTACATAAATTCAAGCATCTAAGTAACCATGCGGCCTGCTGTAACATCTTCCTCGTGGCGTTAACATGCATGTAAGTTTTGACCACGTTTAGTTACTGGCATCCTAGAAACAATGTAAACCAAGAAATGAAAGTGAATGTTATCCAAAGTGGAAGCTGATACGTTATTCAGAATCACCTGACTGTGGATCTGAGAGCCCCATTGACCCTAAGTAAAGCAGAATGGCCTAAGAATTTTGAAATTCTGCTACACACACAAGTTGCAATACTGGTGTTTTGTCTGGAACTGGGTAAATGCATCTCGAGCAGTGTGCATTCCCAGGATAACTAATTTAAGTAGCTCTGATAGTCACCGTTAGATGCGAAACTGCAAAGCAAAGAGCATGAGTCATTGGTCTATGGCATGGTGAGGGAAGGGGCACTGGGTTGTAGTAAGATAGCTGCACAAGCCACACACAAGTCATGTGTGTGTGGAAGGAGGGAAGATCCCATGGGATTGAAGACTGTCTCTGTGGTCACCAGCAAGTTCTGTTTGAAAAGGTGCAAAGATATACTCTGTCTTCCCAGTGACTTTTTTAAAAGGCACTGTACATTTTCTTGAAAGATAGTAGCCTCCTTCCCTTTGCACCTGCTTCTCAAAGTCCATTCTCTGTCTCCAGGCAGCTAGATTAAGATTCTTGCTGGTTTGTCAGTTTGGCTTCAGCTTCCTGAACGCCCCATCTTGAGCACCAGAGATCAAGGATTCTCTCTGACTGGGTATTTTTGCTTTCAGCTAAGAGTTAATACTGTCTAAGAATCAAATTAATTCACTTAATACTGTCTAAGAGTCTTTATGGCCTGTAGATCATCTAGTGCTGATGTCCCTACTATTACATGTGAAGAGTGGTTGTTGGCTCTATTCATAATAGTTTGTAATAAAAGCTAATGGGTTTTGTGTTTTTTACTCTCTCCTTAACCCACCATTCATCCCTTGTTGCTCAGAGTGTGTGTATTATAAAGTAATCTATGTCCAATTGATTGATTTATTCTCTGTTAAACGTCAGGTCTACATGTCGTTGTGTTCATTTATGACATGTTTAGTGTGTCAGTTTATAAACACACTGAATTGACTTCCATTTTCTTCTAATCCATCAAATCAGCCTAACCAGTAAGAAATTATTTCTCCTTTTTAAAATATGTATGGTCTGAGACCAAATCAGTATTTCCTTATGTCTTGTGACCTTTCTGCTGATGCTTATTTTGTTGTGGAACCTCTTAAGAACACACCAGAGTAGCGAAATACAGGGAACTTAGTCTGGCTCCTTGGCCTGTATTTAGTAAATGTGGTGATTTAAGAAGCAGATGTGACTGCATGTTGCTTTCCCCCCCCCCCACCATCTATTTTTGTGATTCAGCAAAGACCGAAAGAGGCAGTATGAGAAAATCGGAAGTTTGGCCATTGGTATAAGTGGGTTAGGACTTCTTTCAGAAAATCTTGATGGGTGGTGAGGGGGAAGCTTTATTTACTCTTTTATTTTTAAAACTTCAGGGAACTACTTTGTGGTCTTTTTCTACGTTTAGCAGGGCAAAGTGTATTTTTGCACTCATTTAAAACCTGAGATCCTACTTAAGTCCATTATGGCAGTTGTGAGAGACTGGAGAACATCAGGAAGTATTTTGAAACTCATGAGTTTCATGTCAGTGCTTATAATGTCTAGATGATTTGCCATTGTTTGCTGTTATAACAGTTCATTATAATCTGGTTCTCCTGAATGATTGACAGTGGCTGACACATGGACTGGGTATATATCTTCCCATTCTCAAGTGCACCACAAATTAAAATTTCATGGATTTGTTCCTGAAGAAGCTTTCAAGGGTCTTCTCGGCATGCTTCAAAAGGTACTGATCAAAATCCTCATTAAAAACATGAGCTGAGTTCACATTAGCTGCCTAGGTGCCTAAATTTCATCACCTAAGTTAGAGAGAGAGATGAACAGCTCAGATCATCTTCTGTCTGGCCACCCTGACCCCAGTTTCCTCTATCACTGCTAGAGGGAGGAAGACGCACTACCTAAATTTAGCAGACTATAGCTGGCAATCTGAAATAGCCTATGACTACCAGTAGCCTTTTTATCACATCAGCAAATGGTAAGTATCGGAAGGCAGGCTATGCCTACCAGGCATATTTAGCACAGTTTTTCTCTGCCTTCCCAGCAGCCAAGAGGGATGGGCAGAGCTAGGAGAGAGGTGCTGCATGCTCACCAGTATAGCTGGAATTCTGGATGAGGTCTCCCACCTCTATGTGGCCTCTTCCTTTCTCTTCTGACAGGCTGATGGTACTTTGGCCATGATCTAGCCTTCAGGGGTTTGGGAGGAGGAAGCAATGGAGAGGAGTGATGAAGCTAGCTGTCTGTTTTATAGCAAGTGTAACAGCTGTATGGCAATGTGCTCTTCTTTGGCAGCTGCCAGCAGCAATGCTATTAGTTGCCAAGACAATTGGCAGCAGATGGCTTTGTCCAATTGTGCCATGAAATCCATTTAAACTAAAAAGATGGAGTATTGTACTTGTAGCTGATTCATTATGAGAAAATGAGACTCCTTGTACTCTGATTTTAAAAGTAGTGAATTTCACAATTACAGCTGAGAATCCAAATATTATGCATCCTTCTCTCCACAGCCCACCACCATGACCATGCAAAAGTGAGAAAAGTTTGGGTTTTTTTCAGTACTATCAAAGGAATATTTTATATGTTTACTGTAGCTGCTAAGAAAACTTTTTAAAGTGGATTGCAGCCAAGGAAATTTTGGACCTGCACTTCTTCATGTATTTGTTGCCCAGTTACTCATCCAAATCTTTAATTTGGGAGCTGACCCCATCATCAAAACAATATTACGTTGCAATATCTGAATAAAAGTGTATGACATCTGTGATAACTTTTTAAATACAACTTTTGCTGCAAAATAGCATGTGCTTAATCTAGTCCCTCTTCCAGCTTTTCTTCTATGTAGTAGTGTGGTGGGTTGATCTTGGCTGGATGCCAGGTGCCACTAAGCCGCTCTATCACTC